>NC_061511.1:244747112-244759435 GCF_022539505.1 Lolium rigidum
AACTTCACAATCTACAAGAGATCACGATCATAACCTACGCCAAGTACTACATGATGCACACACTCGTCCACATTACATCATGAAGGAGGAATAGACTACTTTAATAACATCACTAGAGTAGCACATAGATTAATAGTGATACAAAGCTCATCATATGGATCTCAATTATGCAAGGCAATTCATGAGATCATTGTATTGGGGTACATGAGAGAGAGATTAACCACATAGCTACCGGTAGAGCCCTCAGCCTCGAGGGAGAACTACTCCCTCCTCATCATGGGAGACGAGCGATGGCCATGAAGATGGCGGTGGTGTCGATGGAGATGACTCCGGGGCAATTCCCGTCCCGGCGGCGTGCCGTAACGAGACTTCGTCCCCCGAATTGGAGTTTCGCGATGGCGGCGGCTCTGGAAGGTTTTCTGGTGTTTCGTCAATCCGTGTCGAAGATTTAGGTCAGGATGGCTTAAATAGGCGAAGAGGCGGAGTCGGAGGGGCCACGGGGGTCCCACACACTAGGGGGCGCGCCCTCCCTGGGCCGCGCCGCCACCACGTGTGGGGCCCCAGTGGCTCCCCTCTGGTCCTCTCTCGGCTCTCTGGAAGCTTCCGGAAAAAATAAGGTTCCGGGCGTTGATTTCGTCCGATTCCAAGAATATTTCCTTTGTAGGATTTCTGAAACCAAAAAGCAGCAAAAACAAAGAATCGGCTCTTCGGCATCTCGTCAATAGGTTAGTGCCAGAAAATGCATAATAATGACATAAAGTGTGTATAAAACATGTGAGTATCATCATAAAAGTAGCATGGAACATAAGAAATTATGGATACACGTTTGAGACGTATCAGTCGGCGGCTACGTGCGCAAGTGTGTGGAGTTGCAAATATCTTGCAGGTTGACAGCTGTTGCATTGGCGACAGGGACCAATCAAGAGATCTCGTTGCGTCATACAAGTTATCATCCACTACATCGTCGTGTTCCTCCGCTGCTATCACCCCGTGATCATCATCACCACCGTTGCTTACTGAGAAGATCGGGCCACCCCTTATCACCCATTGTTGAATCCAATGAGCAGCGCGCCGGATAACCTGCAAAAAATTAGTCCCATTTTGTTTATTAAATATGATATCGTTCCTTGTCCTCCAAATGTACCAGCATAAAGCAGATACACCCATACGGATATTGTGTTTATCCTCCTTACGTACCCCATTAAGCCATTTACCAAACATATTAGTAACATTAGCTGGTGGAGGAATATTGTAAGTAAAATAAGCCATACGCCAAATAATTTTTGCAAATGGGCAAGTTTCAGTGGAATCACAAAAACAACATTTTTGACAGTTTCAGTGGAATCACAAAAATAACATTTTTGACACCCATTCCACTTTGTTTTAGCAAGGTTATCCTTAGTAAGGAGCACTTTGTTACTAAGGAACCACATAAAGATTTTAATTTTCAAGGGGATTTTTAATTTCCACAAATATTTATGAAGGTAAATAGCATGTCCGTTCATCATATCTAGATACATAGAGTTAACTGAAAATAGCCCAGAATCAGTGAGTTTCCAACAAAACACATCAGATTCGTTATTTAGAGAGATTGTCATTATAGCCGTTGACATAGATTCAGCCATTGTAACCATTTGTTATTATTTAAACCTCTTCTAAAGGTGATATTCAAGGGTGTATGAGCCAAAACTGTATTAACAAGGACATTTTTATGTTGAACAATGTTATATAATGCTGGGTACTGTTGACACAATGGGGTATCCCCCATCCATATATCTTCCAAGAACCTAACAGTCATTCCATTACCCACATTAAAAAAAACCCGGTTAAAGAATTCTTTCTTTATATGCATAAGTCCTTTCCAAAATTGTGAATCATTAGTCTTTGCTTCAACCTGTGAAAGAGTTTTATTCTTGAGATACTTATTATACAACAGTTGATGCCACATACCCTCCTCCGAGAGCAATTTAAACAGCTACTTACAGAGTAAGCATTTGTTCTTTAACTCAAGTACTTCGATCCCTAACCCCTCTTGATCTTTAGGTCTACACAAAATATTCCACCTATATAGTCGATATTTCTTTTTATTCTCATCTGATTGCCAGAAGAAATTTGATCTATAGTAATCTAACCTTTTCCGCACCCCAACTGGGATTTCCAGGAAGGATAACATGAACATAGGTAGACTTGTTAGAACCGAATTAATGAGAACTAGTCTATCATCGTAGGAAAGCATTTTCCCACGCCAACAACTTAACTTAGATGCAAAACGGTTCTCTACAGGGTTCCACTCAGCATTTCGAAGTGCCCTATGATGTATAGGGATACCCAAATATCTGAAAGGTAAGGATCCAACTTCGCATCCAAAAATATTTCTATATTGATGCTCCATTTCTTTAGCCTTACCAAAGCAGAAAATTTCACTCTTATGAAAATTTATTTTAAGACCTGATAGCTGTTCAAAGATAGAAAGAACAAGCTTCCAACTTTCCCATCTTCTTTAGCCCGAGAAATAAGAATAGCCAACATATCGGCAATAATATTAAATAAAATCGGGGACAAAGGGTCACCTTGGCGCAAACCTTTCCTAGTTTGAAAATAATGTCCAATATCATCATTAACTCGAATACCTACACTCCCTCCTTGCACATAGTGTCGAATCCTCTCACACCAAATAGGGTCAAAACCTTTCATACGAAGAACTTGTTGCAAAAAAGGCCATTTTACCTTATCATATGCCTTCTCGAAATCAATTTTGAAAAGAACCCCATCAATCTTTTTCCTATGTAATTCATGTATCGTCTCATGAAGAACCACCACACCTTCTAAGATATGTCTCCCTGGTATAAAGGCTGTCTGCGTAGGTTTAATTACTTTCTGAGCTACTTCCGATATTCGATTCGTTGCTACTTTAGTGAAGATTTTGAAACTAACATTCAGTAAACAAATCGGTCTATATTGTTGAATTTGGGTGGCATTTTCCATTTTAGGTAGCAGAGTAATAACTCCAAAGTTGAGTTTATACAAAGCCAATCAATCTCCTTTCTGAAAGCTCTCAAAGTGTGCCATCAGGTCTGTTTTAATAACTTTCCAAAAATGTTGATAAAATTCTGCCGGAAATCCATCAGGTCTAGGCGATTTATTATGCTCCATTTGAAAGACCGCTTTATGAATTTCATCCATTGAGTAATTCATAGTTAAAAAATTATTTTCATTTGCCGATAGTTGTGGAATGTCAGTTCTACTTTCATCCAAAGTGACAGAACTTGGCTCAGGGCTACCAAACAATTTTTTGTAGTATTCAGTTATGTATGTCTTTAGATTATCATCACCAACAATAGTACCCTCGTCTTGTTCTAACTGAAATTTTTTCTTTTTCCGATGTTTCCCATTTGCTATTAGATGGAAATATTTAGTATTATCTCCTCCTTCCTGAATATATTTCACCTTAGCCCTTTGAAAAAATTAGTATATATACTCACTCCGATCTCTTTAATTAATTGATTCAAATTTTGTATAAAATCAATTAAAAGGGGTTAGAGGGAACACTAGTAGAAAACGGACCTTCTGTCCTGGCCTTTTGTCCCAGCCCAGTCTGATGTCGGGATAAATGGTCAGGCCACGTCGCTCCGAAATCAGCGAGACGGTACGGGGCCTTTTGTCCCGGTTCTTTAATGATATTTTGTCCCGGTTGGAGGCTCAAATCGGGACAAAAGGGTCTGGGGCCTTTTACGTCCTGCTGGCAGCCCTTTTGTCCCGGCTGGTGACACGAGCCGGGACATAAAGTCCAACGGTTCGTCCCCGCGCGGAAGCCGATCGTCGTCGCCATTACTGGCGCGCAGAAACCGATCGTCATGCGCTGCGCATGCGGGAATTTGGGTTGCCGGCGCCAGCGACCGGCCACGGGAATTGATCACTGATACGTCTCCAACGTATCTATAATTTCTTATGTTCCATGCTAGTTTTATGACAATACCTACATGTTTTGTTCACACTTTATATCGTTTTGATGCGTTTTCCGGAACTAACCTATTGACGAGATGCCGAAGGGCCGCTTGTTGTTTTCTGTTGTTTTTGGTTCCAGAAAGGCTGTTCGGGCAATATTCTCGGAATTCGACGAAACGAAGACCCAACATCTTATTTTTCCCGGAACCTTACAGAAAGTCAGAGTGGGACCAGAGGGAATCCCTGGGGGCCCCACACGTGGTGGCGGCGCGGCCCAAGGGGGGCGCGCCCCCCTAGTGTGAGGAGGCCCCGTGGCCCCTCCGACTCCGACTCTTCGCCTATTTAAGCCGTCCTGACCTAAAACATCGACACGGATTGACGAAACACCGGAAAACCTTCCGGAGCCGCCGCCATCGTGAAACTCCAATTCGGGGGACGAAGTGTTCTGTTCCGGCACCTCGCCGGGACGGGGAAGTGCCCCGGAAGGCATCTCCACCGCCATCTCCACCGCCATCTTCACCGCCATCGCTGTCTCCATGATGAGGAGGGAGTAATTCTCCCCGAGGCTGAGGGCTCTACCGTAGCTATGTGGTTCATCTCTCTCTTTGTGATCTAGTTACTCCGGTGATGTTATTAAAGTACTCTATTCCTCCTTCATGATGTAATGGTGACAGTGTGTGCATCATGTAGTACTTGGCGTAGGTTATGATTGTAATCTCTTGTATATTATGGAGTTAACTATTACTATGATAGTATTGATGTGATCTATTCCTCCTTTCATACTCTGTCGGTGACGGTGTGCATGCTATGTTAGTACTTGGTATAATTGCAATGATCTATCATGCACTCTAAGGTTATTTAAATATGAACATTGAATGTTGTGGATCTTGTTAACTCCGGCATTGAGGTGCTCTTGTAGCCCTACACAATTAATGGTGTTCATCATCCAACAAGAGAGTGTAGAGTGGTTTTATTATGTGATCAATGTTGAGAGTGTCCACTAGTGAAAGTATGATCCCTAGGCCTTGTTTCCAAACATCGAATCTCCGTTTATTTATCGTTCAGTTGCATGTTTACTCGCTGCCATATTTTATTCAGATTGATATTACCACTCATATACATCCATACTACTTGTATTTCACTATCTCTTCGTCGAACTAGTGCACCTATACATCCGACAAGTGTATTAGGTGTGTTGGGGACACAAGAGACTTCTTGTATCGTGATTGCAGTGGTTGCTTGAGAGGGATATCTTTGACCTCTTCCTCCCCGAGTTCGATAAACCTTGGGTGATCCACTTAAGGGAAACTTGCTGCTGTTCTACAAACCTCTGCTCTTGGAGGCCCAACACTGTCTACAAGAATAGAAGCACACGTAGACATCAAGCACTTTTCTGGCGCCGTTGCCGGGGACAAATCAAGACACTCCATCCAGCCCATCAACCGCCATCAAACCTCCCACGTCAACCACGCGCCAGTTGTGGACAGCAAGCACTTTTCTGGCGCCGTTGCCGAGGAGGTAAGGTAAAAGGTATTCACATCCTCCGACTACTAAGCTATTTCCTAGCACTGTTGCCGGTGTGTGAGTGCTCAAAGCTATTTCCTTTAGATCCTGCAATTGCATCTTTTTGTTTCTTGTTTTATTTTCACTAGTTAGGCATAATGGAAAACAACAAAAAATTTGGTGAGCTTTTTAATCTTTTTCCTAAGTTAGAATTGTTTGATGCGGAAATTCAAAAACCTATGGAACCTTATTTGCATGCTAGTAGCAATGTTATTAGTATGAACGCAATTACTGCTAATGCTATGGAGAAGTCTAAGCTTGGGGAAGCTAATTTTTGTGATATTTTTAGCTTCCCATCTTTAGGGGAGAAAATTTTCTCTGATAATACTTTATCTCCCATATGCGATAACTCTAATGATGCTTGTGATATTTTAAATCCACCTACTGAAAGTATTCCATATAAAATACCTATGAAAATTATTGAACGTGTTATGGATAACCGCTATGAAGGGGATGGAACTGTCCATCCTGGAGATCATTTATTGTTTTTGCATGAATTATGCGGGTTATTCAAGTGTGCAGGTATCTCTATGGATGAAGTGAAGAATAAATTATTCTCTATGTCGTTGTCTGGTAAAGCGGCGCATTGGTACAAACTGCTGAAGGATGGGCATTCTCTTGATTGGAAGGATATTGTGCCTATATTTTATTCTAAATTCTATCCTCCAAGTGAAATTCACAAAGACCGAAACCGCATATATAATTTCTGGCCTCATGATGGAGAGAGTATTGCCCAAGCATGGGAGAGATTGAAGTCTTTAATGCTCAAATGCCCCAGTCATGAGCTTCCTGGTAATATCATCATTGATAATTTCTATGCAAGACTTTCTTTCAAGATAAAACCTTGCTGGATACTGCTTGTTCTGGATCATTCACGCGCAATAAAGAAGAGTTTAAATGGGACCTTCTTAATCGGATTCAGGAGAATGCTGAAGATTGGGAGAACAACAAAGGTAAGGATTCAGGTATAAATTATGATTATGAATGCATTGAAACTTTTATGGATACTGATAAAATTCGAAATATGAGTGCTACTTATGGTCTTGACTCTTGATGACCCACAAGTATAGGGGGTGTATCGTAGTATCTTCGATAAGTAAGAATGTCGATCCCAACGAGGAGCAGAAGGTGTTGACAAGCAGTTTCGATGAAGGATTCACTGTAAATGCTCACAGACAAGTATTCAGGGGGTTTTGATATAACAGATGAATAAAGTACGAGTAAGTAAAGTGCGAGAGTAACAATTGCAGCGAGTGTCCCAATCCTTTTTAGCACAAAGGACAAGCCGGTTTGTTTACTTATAATGACCAAACGTTCTTGAGGACACACGGGATTTTAGTCTAGTGCTTTCGCTTCATACAAACTGATTAATCTTCATTGTTTTGATAAGTGTTGTGTGGGTGAACCTATGCTAATGTACCGCCCTTCCTAGGACTAATACATACTTGTGATTATACCCCTTGCAAGCATCCGCAACTACAAGAAAGTAATTAAGATAAATCTAACCACAGACCTTAAACTCGAGATCCTCGCTATCCCTCCCGCATCGATATACCAACGGGGCTCAGTGTTTCGTCACTCCGGCAACCCCACAATTGGCAAACGAGTACAAGATGCATTCCCTAGGCCCATAAAGGTGAAGTGTCGTGTAGTCGATGTTCACACGACACCACTAGAAGAATAACACCACAACTTAAATATCATAACATTGAATATTACTCAACCATACTTCACTACTAACATTTAGACTTCACCCATGTCCTCAAGAACTAAACGAACTACTCACGAGACATCATATGGAACATGATCAGAGGTGATATGATGATGAATAACAATCTGAACATAAACCTTGGTTCAATGGTTTCACTCAATAGCATCAATAACAAGTAGAAATCAACACCGGGAGAGTTTCCCTTATCAAACAATCAAGATCCAACCCGAATTGTTACAGCGGTGACGAGGTGCAGCGGTGGAGATGGCGGTGATGATGATGGAGATGATGACGATGGTGATGGAGATGATGTCCAGCTCGATGACGGTGACGATGGCGTCGATTTCCCTCCGGGAGGGAATTTCCCCGGTGGATTCCTCGCCCGCCGGAGAGCTCTTTTCTCTCCGGTGTTCTCCGCCCCGCGCAGGCGGCCGTGACTCTTCGCGACTATCCTCCGGGGCTTAGGTTTTCGGGACGAAGGAGTACGCGAAGAAAGGAGCCGAGAGGGGCGTGGGCCCCTCCTCACGTGGCGGCGTGGCCGTGGCGGGGCCCGCGCCGGCCCGTGGAGGGGGCCCATGGCGGCCCTCCTCGGCTCCCCCTTCCGGCTCCCTTCGTCATCCGGAAAAATAGGATTTTTCGTATAATTCCCGCCAATTGTTGATCTTCCGAAATATTGCATTCGACGGTGCTTTTTCCAAGCAGTAATCTCGGCTCCGGTGCGCGATCCTCCAATAATCATGAAACATGCAAAATAGATGAAATAACATAAGTATCATCTCCAAATATGAAATATATCAATGAATAACAGCAAATTATGATATAAAATAGTGATGCAAATTGGACGTATCAACTCTCAAGTTGTTGCAAATCTTTATAAAGCTTTTGCCTCTCATTTTGAATTGCCTAGGAAGAATTTTGATAAGTATCATGAACCTTTTAAAGACGCTTGCATGAAGGATGAAATTGTTATTAATGATTGCAGTAAGCATGCCCAAACTTCTGAAAATACTATTTCTTATAAGCATGTTAATTTTTGTGGAATGCATAGACCTTGTGGAATTAATCAAATCGAAGATGAATATTGTATCCATCATGGGAATGAAAAAACTAGAAAGTGGTCTAGAGCTCTAGATGATCTTGGTAAAAAAGTTTGTGCCAACTATCCTTTTATTTGTGAACTTTGTCATAAAGTGGGTCATTTTAATTTTCAATGTTCCTCCAATGATAATTCGAACCCCATGAGTGCTGCAAATTTGTATTGTGATGATGAAATTACTCCTAATCAGCATGATGAACTTACTTTATTTTTCAGGCATGAAGAGTTATCAATAAAAATTTCTTTGTTAGATATTAACGATCTAGATATTGATGATGTCCTGCATGGGTGTCTTTCTTATTGCATTGATAATTGCCATACAAATACTTACATACAAATTATTTTAGAAGATGACACTTTGCCAAAATATGATAGGACCGCTGTGTGCTTTGAACTTATTAATGAAAAGGAGGAATCCTCCCAAGTTTCTTCTATTGTTTCTGGAAATAAAACATGTTATGTGGAGAAGCCCCTCATCAAGCCTCTCCCCCCTAAAGAAAGGAACGAGGAGAATGAGAAGAAGAAGAAGAAGAAGAAGAAGAAGAAGGGAACGAAGAAAAAGAAGAAGAAGAAGAAGAAGAAGAAGAAGGGGAATAAAGAGAAAGAGGTAATGGCATATCCCCGCGTGTATGAGATAACGATAGGTAACCGTAAGTATGTTGCTCCTGATGATTATTATGATAATGAATCTGAGTACAATGATCTTCCTATGCCCTTTACCTACATTAGTGATCATGATTTGAAAGAGCACACTACTTTTGATATTGCAAATCTCTCGGGAAACTAATTCGAAAATGATAATGTTAATAATTGCCATAGTATCAGTACTATCCATGCTTCCTCCCATAATGATATATAAAGCTCTAAGCTTGGGGATGAGGTGTTTGAAAATCTTTTTGCTACTGATCATTATATGTTTGATACATCTCGTTCTAGTAACAATGATGGTATGGTCACAGATAAACATACTGTGAAAGATAACTATTCTATTTCTTATGATGACACTGTGCCTCCAATCTTTGATGATTATTATAAAGAATGATATGATATAGTTATGATTGGATTGCCAAAAACAATTCCCTTAGTATGCAACTTGTTTACCATGTTCAAATTCTTGATAATGATCCTGCTCCAATTACTATTAATGAGAAGAGTTTTTCTTATGCCAAAAATAATGATACTTTTATGCATATGAACCATGATAAGAATGTTTTAAGTGATGGATATATTGTGGATTTCATCAATGATGCTACTGAAAGTTATTATGAGAGAGGGAAACATGGTTATATGCATCTTAATAATATTAAGTTTTCCCTCTTTATGTTGAGAATTTTGAAGTTGCGCTTGTATTGCCTTCCTATGCTTGTCACTTTGTTCTTCATGAATTTATTTGTGTACAAGATTCCTTTTCATAGGAAGTGGGTTAGACTTAAATGTGTTTTAAATTTGCTTCTTGATGCTCTCTTTTGCTTCAAGTCTTATTTCTTGCGCGAGCATCATTAAAATTGTTGAGCCCATCTTAATGGCTATAAAGAAAGAACTTCTTGGGAGATAACCCATGTCTTTATTTTGCTACTGTTTTGTTGTGTCTTGGAAGTTGTTACTACTGTAGCAACCTCTCCTTATCTTTATTTTATTGCATTGTTGTGCCAAGTAAAGTCTTTGATAGCAAGGTTCATACTAGATTTGGATTATTGCGCAGAAACAGATTTCTGTCTGTCACGAATTTGGGCAGGGTTCTCTGTAGGTAACTCAGAAAAATCTGCCAATTTACGTGTGTGATCCTCAGATATGTACGCAACTTTCATTCAATTTGAGCTTTTTCATCTGAGCAAGTCCAGTGCCTCTAAAAAATTCGTCTTTACGGACTGTTCTGTTTTTGACAGATTCTGCCTTTTATTTCGCATTGCCTCTTTTGCCGTGTTGGATGGATTTCTTTGTTCCATTGACTTCCAGTAGCTTTGGGCAATGTCAGAAGTGTTAAGAATGATTGTGTCACCTCTGAACATGTGAAATTTTGATTATGCACTAACCCTCTAATGAGTTGTTTCGAGTTTGGTGTGGAGGAAGTTTTCAAGGGTCAAGAGAGGAGGATGATATACTATGATCAAGAAGAGTGAAAAGTCTAAGCTTGGGGATGCCCCCGTGGTTCATCCCTGCATATTTCGAGAAGACTCAAGCATCTAAGCTTGGGGATGCCCAAGGGATCCCCTTCTTCATCAACAATTTATCAGGTTTCTTCTATTGAAACTATATTTTTATTCGGTCACATCTTATGTACTTTACTTGGAGCGTCTGTTTTTATTTTCGTTTTGTTATTTTCATTTTCTGAATAAATTCATGCTTGTGTGGGAGAGAGACACGCTCCGCTTGTTCATATGAACACCGGTGTTCTTAGTTCTATCTTTAATGTTCATGGCGGAGTTGAAAACCGTTTCGTTAATTGCTATTTGGTTGGAAACAGAAAATGCTTCATGTGGTAATTGGTATAATGTCTTGAATAATTTGATACTTGGCAATTGTTGTGTGATACGTCTCCGACGTATCGATAATTTCTTATGTTCCATGCTACATTATTGATGATATCTACATGTTTTATACACATTATATGTCGTATTTATGCATTTTCCGGCACTAACCTATTAACAAGATGCCGAAGAGCCAGTTGCTATTTTCTGCTGTTTTTGGTTTCAGAAATCCTAGTAAGGAAATATTCTCGGAATTGGACGAAATCAACGCCCAGGGGCCTATTTTTACACGAAGCTTCCAGAAGACCGAGAGGGAAAGGAAGTGGGGCCACGAGGCGCCGACACAACAGGGCGGCGCGGCCCAAGCCCTGGCCGCGCCGGCCTAGCGTGTGGGGCCCTCGTGTGGCCCCCTGCGTTGCCCTTCCGCCTACTTAAAGCCTCCGTCGCGAAACCCCTAGTACCGAGAGCGACGATACGGAAAACCTTCCAGAGACGCCGCCGCCGCCAATCCCATCTCGGGGGATTCAGGAGATCGCCTCCGGCACCCTGCCGGAGAGGGGAATCATCTCCTTGAGGACTCTTCACCGCCATGGTCGCCTCCGGAGTGATGAGTGAGTAGTTCACCCCTGGACTATGGGTCCATAACAGTTGCTAGATGGTCGTCTTCTCCTTATGTGCTTCATTGTTGGATCTTGTGAGCTGCCTAACATGATCAAGATCATCTATCTGGTAATTCTATATGTTGTGTTTGTCGGGATCCGATGGATAGAGAATACTATGTTATGGTGATTATCAATCTATTACCTATGTGTTGTTTATGATCTTGCATGCTCTCCGTTATTAGTAGAGGCTCGGCCAAGTTTTTGCTCTTAACTCCAAGAGGGAGTATTTATGCTCGATAGTGGGTTCATGCCTCCATTAAATCCGGGACAATGGACGTGAAAGTTCTAAGGTTGTGGATGTGCTGTTGCCACTAGGGATAAAACATTGATGCTATGTCCAAGGATGTAGTTATTGATTACATTACGCACCATACTTAATGCAATTGTCCGTTGTTTGCAACTTAATACCGGAAGGGGTTCGGATGATAACCTCGAAGGTGGACTTTTTAGGCATAGATGCATGCTGGATAGCGGTCTATGTACTTTGTCGTAATGCCCAATTAAATCTCACTATATTTATCATATCATGTATGTGCATTGTCATGCCCTCTCTATTTGTCAATTGCCCGACCGTAATTTGTTCACCCAACATGCTATTTATCTTATGGGAGAGACACCTCTAGTGAACTCGTGGACCCCGGTCCTATTCTTTACATCGCATACAATCCATCGCAATACTTGTTCTTTACTGTTTTCTACGCAAACAATCATCTTCCACACAATACGGTTAATCCTTTGTTACGAGCAAGCCGGTGAGATTGACAACCTCACTGTTTCGTTGGGGCAAAGTACTTTGGTTGTGTTGTGCAGGTTCCACGTTGGCGCTTGACTGTGTTATACCAGACTACATCCTCACAGATTAACTCAACGCTTCTGGT
>NC_061511.1:244759535-244922613 GCF_022539505.1 Lolium rigidum
TTGGCTCCTCCTGGTTCGGTAAACCTTGGTTTCTTTCTGAGGAAAAACTTGCTGCTGTGCGCATCATACCTTCCTCTTGGGGTTGCCCAACGAACGTGTGAAATACACGCCATCAGGAGTTAATACTATTTCTAATGTGAGAACTATCAAAGTTGGAACTATCGATTGTCCTATATATGAGCCTAAAGAAGAATATCAAACTCTTGTGATTGGATCCATATCAATACAATTCAAGGTAACATGATTGATTTGAGGTTTATTTCTTCTTATGCTATGTAAAATTTATTTGGTGGCAAGACTTGATCAACCTTGTTAACAAATACTTTTTATATGCATAGAGGAGGTAAACAACATATATTTCTTCCTCCACTTATTTTACTTACTGTAGCAATACATTTGTATCTTTACTTTATTGCATTATTGTGCTAAGTAAAGTCTCTAATAGAAGGTTGATGCTAGATTTGGATTTCTGCACAGAAACAGATTTCTTGCTGTCACGAATTTGGGTAGGGTTCTCTCGTAGGTAACTCAGAAAAATCTGCCAATTTACGTGAGTGATCCTCAGATATGTACGCAACTTTCATTAGTTTTGAGTTTTCTGATTTGAGCAACGGAAGTACCCCTTTAAAATTCGTCTTTACTGGCTGTTCTGTTTTGGCAGATTCTGTCTCTGTTTTTTGCATTGTCTAAGCTTGGGGGGAGGTATACCGGCATCACTCATTATTTGCATATTATAGTTGCTGGATACGTGTACGTACTTGTTTAGTTCCTTTGAGTGGTTTTCTAATGAGAGGGAGATGATATTTGGGGAAGTGCTGCCTGAAAACAGATTCTGGACTGTTACTAAAAAAATTCGTGCACACAGCCAGAACGTTATTTTGAGCTGCCAATTTTTGTGCATGTTCCCCAGGTTGTTGTCTAACTTTCATTAGTTGAACACTTTTCGAGCTGAGCAACGTAAGATTTTTGTAAAAATCGATTTCTGTACTGCTGTCAGGTTTTGACAGATTTCTGCCATCTTGTTTTTCTGTGTTTCTTTTAGTTTTCATTTTCTTCTTCTTGCTTTGTTTCCTTCTTAAAACACAAAAAGACCAAAAATATTTCTGTTGTTTCTCTTCATCATTTGTTTATCTTAGTTTCTTGCATTTGTTTCGCTGTATTTGCTATTGCTAGTTTGCTATAAGAAAACCCAAAAAGATTTTGCTTTGTTTGCTTGTTTCCTTTTGTTCTTGTTCTCAAATTCGAAAACACCAAAAATATTTGCTGTTCTTCTTTGGGTTTGTAAAGTTCATTATGAGTTCAATGGTCTTCGGTGGCTGGAGCGTGGTTTTCATTTCATATTATCCAAGCTACACAAGTGAAAAGGCAATAATGACGATCTACGACAATCTGATTGTGGTGAGAGGCTGGTATGAACTCTATTTGTTTTCATTTTTGTACATATACTCATCCATGTGAGCATGCTTAGTTGGTTCATGTGAGGTATATGTCATTTAAGAAAGTCTAGTAGTTCATGATCTCTCATGTTTAGCTCCAATTTATTAATATGAGTAGCATGTCATGGATGTTTGCTTGCATTGTTTTATTCATAGATAGATATGATATTGTGGTATCCTCCTCTGAATAATTCATTTATATCGACTTGGCACATGCTCACGCATGCATATGACCGAACAAAAGTCAATTAAGCCTCAATGATTTACATTGCTTCAGAGTTCTTGTATCACTTTTATGCCTCAGTTAATATATTTTGCCGCAAGCATGATTATGACAGTTATTGCTCTCTCGATTTGTCGCTCCCTAGTCTTTTGCTAGCCTTCACTTGTGCTGAGCGGGAACGCTGCTCGTGCTTCCAAATACATGAAAACCGAGTTATTCCAGAGTGTCCACCATAAATACCTATGCATGGCATTTCAAACCATTCCAAGTAAATTCTCATGCGCTACCTTTAAAACCTTCAAAATGCTTCTTAATTTGTGTTTATGTTTCATAGCTCATGAGGAAGTATGTGGTGTTTAGCTTTCAACCTTGTCATTTACTTTTGACGGACTCTCATATGGACTAGTGGCACATCCGCTTATCCAATAATTTTGCAAAAAGAGCTGGCAATGGGATTCCCGGTCCCGAATTAATTAACTTAAATAGACACTCCTCCATGGTTTGTGATTGTTGGACGGCACCCGAAGGATTCGGTTAGCCATGGCTTGTGTAAGCAAAGGTTGGGGGAGTGTCATCATCATAATAAAACTAAACTAAAAAGGCACTCCTTCATGGTATGTGATTGTTGGCGTGCACCCGAGGATTCGGTTAGCCATGGTTTGTGTAAGAAAGGTTGGAAGGAGTGCCACATAAAAATGTAAATAATTCATGGGAGCCGCTCTTGGAAGTCCGGTTGGCGAGGTAGTTGGTGTACCCATTACCATTCGTTGACAACAACAAACACCTCTCAAAATAATTTTACTCCTGATTTACAAATGAAAAGCTCTAGCGCATGTTAATCCCTGCTTCCCTCTGCGAAGGGTCAATCTTTTACTTTTATGTTGTGTCTCCATCCTTTCTTTGAGCACTTTCTTGAGAGCACAACTGTCATTCTTAGTATAATATGCTTGTCTCAAAATATGATTGATTGTGGTATAACTTTGATACTTTTATCTTTGACAATCACTACTTCTAGTCTTTCTATGAACTCCAGAGGTGCCCGGGCATTTATGTTTTGCCGATCAAATACAGGCAAGCGAGATACCACTTTATCATACTCTCTTATGAACATTGCAATCCTGCTTATATACATGATTCATGATGCTTATTATTAATTGTTGGTACCTCTTCATGATTGACATAGCTGTTAGATGATCTTATTTCCATGTACCTTATTATGAACTGCTTAAGTATTAGCCCTATCATGAGAATATATACATCATATGAGCAAATGTGTTCGTGAAAGTTCTTTTATCGCTCAGTTGTTAACTGAATTGCTTGAGGACAAGCAATAAGCTAAGCTTGGGGGAGTTGATACGTCCAAAACGTATCTACTTTCCCGAACACTTTTGCTATTGTTTTGCCTCTAATTTGTGTATTTTGGATGCAACTAACACGGACTAACGCTGTTTTCGGCGAAGCGTTACGGTGTCTCGTTTTTGTGCGGAAATCCAACTTTCAGGAAAAACCTCGGGATTTTGACAGAAGGCCCTATTTTCCCGAGAATGCGACGGAGCCGGAAGGACAAATCAAGTGGAGGCCCGAGGGCCCCACACCATAAGGCGGCGCGGCCTAGGGGGCCCGCGCGGCCCTATGGTGTGGCCCCCTCGGCCGGCCTCCGACGCCCTCCTTCGGACTACTTATTGGCATCGACCTAAAAACGCACGGGGGAAGTCGAAGTCGCCAGAAACCCTCCAGAACGCCGCCACATCGCGAAACTCCGTCTCGGGAGCCAGAAGTCTCCGTTCTGGCACTCCGCCGGGACGGGGAATTGGAGGAGATCATCGCCATCATCACCGCCAACGCCTCTACATCGACCAGCCATGTTTCCCCCATCCATGTGTGAGTAATTCCCCCGCTGTAGGCCGAAGGGGATGGTAGGGATTGGATGAGATTGGTCATGTAATAGCATAAGATTGTTAGGGCATAGTGCCTAGTGTCCGTAATTGGTACTTTGATGATATTGTTGCAACTTGTTATGCTTAATGCTTGTCACTAGGGCCCGAGTGCCATGATCTCAGATCCAAACATGTTATTATTTCATCATGATATTCATTGTTTATGGTCTTACCCGCAAGTTGTATACACATGTCGTTGTCCGGAACCAATGGCCCCGAAGTGACGTAAATCGGGACAACCGGAGGGGATGGTAGTGACGTGAGGATCACATGTGTTCACGGAGTGTTAATGCTTTGCTCCGGTACTCTATTAAAAGGAGTACCTTAATATCCGAGTAGATTCCCTTGAGGCCCGGCTGCCACCGGCTGGTAGGACAAAAGATGTTGTGCAAGTTTCTCATTGCGAGCACGTACGACTATAATTGGAACACATGCCTATTGATTGTTTAGTACTTGGATACCGTTTTATTATTATCTGCAAATGCCCTGCTATGATTGTTACATGAGTTTCTCTCATCCATGCAACGCCCGTCATCCGTCCCCGTGCCTACAGTATTTTAATCCTGCTGTTTACTATAATCGCTATCTGCTGTCTTTGTTACTCTCTGTCGTCGTTATTTCGCTATCGCTACCGCTATAAAACTGTTACTATCGATAAACTCTTGCGAGCAAGTCTGTTTCCAGGGTGCAGCTGAATTGACAACTCCGCTGTTAAGGCTTTCAAGTGTTCTTTGTCTCCCCTTGTGTCGAATCAATAAATTGGGTTTTACTTCCCTCGAAGACTGTTGCGATCCCCTATACTTGTGGGTCATCAGTGATCTTGGTGCAAGTATTTCTGTTATGCCTAAGAAAGTCTATGATATGCTTGACTTGCCACCATTGAAAAATTGTTATTTGGATGTTAATCTCGCTGATAATGCTAAAAAGAAACCTTTGGGGAGAGTTGATAATGTTCGCATTATGGTTAACAATAACCTTGTCCCCGTTGATTTCGTTGTCTTGGATATTGAATGCAATGCATCTTGTCCCATTATATTGGGAAGACCTTTTCTTCGAACCGTTGGTGCTACTATTGATATGAAGGAAGGTAATATTAAATATCAATTTCCTCTCAAGAAAGGTATGGAACACTTCCCTAGAAAAAGAATGAAGTTACCTTATGATTCTATTATTAGAACAAATTATGATGTCGATGCTTCATCTCTTGATAACACTTGATTTACACTTTCTGCGCCTAGCTGAAAGGCGTTAAAGAAAAGCGCTTATGGGAGACAACCCATGTTTTTACTACAGTACTTTGCTTTATATTTGAGTCTTGGAAGTTGTTTACTACTGTAGCAACCTGTCCTTATCATGTTTTTGTGCCAAGTAAAGTCTCTATGGTAAAGTTGATGCTAGATTTGGATTGCTGCACAGAAACAGCATTGCTGTCTATCACGAATTCGCGCAGAAGTCTCTGTAAAAAAAATCAAAAAAATCTGCAAATTTACGTGCGTGATCCTCAGATATGTACGCAACTTTCATTAGTTTTGAGTTTTTCCGTTTGAGCAAGTTAAGTGCCCCTTCCAGGTCCGTCTTTACGGACTGTTCTGTTTTTTGACAGATTCTGCCTTTTATTTCGCATTGCCTCTTTTGCTATGTTGGATGAATTTCTTTGTTCCATTAATGTCCAGTAGCTTTGTGAAATGTCCCGAAGTGTTAAGAATGATTGTGTCACCTCCGAACATGTGGATTTTTATTGTGCACTAACCCTCTAATGAGTTTGCTTGAAGTTTGGTGTGAAGGAAGTTTTCAAGGGTCAAGAGAGGAGTATGATATACTATGATCAAGAGGAGTGAAAGCTCTAAGCTTGGGGATGCCCCGGTGGTTCACCCCTGCATATTTTAAGAAGACTCAAGCGTCTAAGCTTGGGGATGCCCAAGGCATCCCCTTCTTCATCGACAACATCATCAGGTTCCTCCCCTGAAAGTATATTTTTATTCAGTCACATTTTATGTACTTTGCTTGGAGCGTCTGTTTGTTTTTGTTTTTGTTTTTGTTTTTGTTTGAATAAAATGGATCCTAGAATTCATTGTGTGCGAGAGAGACACGCTCCGCTGTTGCATATGGACAAATATGTCCTTAGGCTTTACTCATAGTATTCATGGCGAAGGTTGAATCTTCTTCGTTAAATTGTTATATGGTTGGAATCGGGAAATGCTACATGTAGTCATTCTAAAATGTCTTGAATAATTTGATACTTGGCAATTGTTGTGCTCATGTTTAAGCTCTTGCATCATATACTTTGCACCCATTAATGAAGAAATACATAGAGCTTGCTAAAATTTGGTTTGCATATTTGGTCTCTCTAAAGTCTAGATAATTCCTAGTATTGAGTTTTGAACAACAAGGAAGACGGTGTAGAGTCTTATAATGTTTACAATATGTCTTTTATGTGAGTTTTGCTGCACCAGTTCATCCTTGTGTTTGTTTCAAATAACCTTGCTAGCCTAAACCTTGTATCGAGAGGGAATACTTCTCATGCATCCAAAATCCTTGAACCAACCACTATGCCATTTGTGTCTACCATACCTACCTACTACATGGTATTTCTCCGCCATTCCAAAGTAAATTGCTTGAGTGCTACCTTTAAAATTCCATCATTCGCCTTTGCAATATATAGCTCATGGGACAAAATAGCCTTAAAAACTATTGTGGTATTGAATATGTACTTATGCACTTTATCTCTTATTAAGTTGTTTGTTGTGCGATAACCATGTTCTGGGGGACGCCATCAACTCTTTGTTAAATATCATGTGAGTTGCTATGCATGTTCGTCTTGTCTGAAGTAAGGGCGGTTTTCACAATCAAATGGTTTGAGTATGCATACTGTTAGAGAAGAACATTGGGCCGCTAACTAAAGCCATGAATCATGGTGGAAGTTTCGAGTTTGGACATAAAACCTCAATCTCTTATGAGAATATTAATCTGTTGTTGAATGCTTAAGCATTAAAAGAGGAGTCCATTATTTGTTGTCTATGTTGTCCCGGTATGGGTGTCTAAGTTGAAGAATGATCAAAAGCGAGAAATCCAATGCGAACTTTCTCCTTAGACCCTTGTACGAGCGGCATAGAGGTACCCCTTTGTGACACTTGGTTGAAACATATGTTATGCAATGATGATCAGTGTTAACCCAAGCTAATTAGGACAAGGTGCGAGCACTATTAGTACACTATGCATGAGGCTTGCAACTTGTAAGATATAATTTACATGATACATATGCTTTATTACTACCGTTGACAAAATTGTTTCATGTTTTCAAAACCAAAGCTCTAGCACAAATATAGCAATCGATGCTTTCCTCTTTGAAGGACCTTTCTTTTACTTTTATGTTGAGTCAGTTCACCTATCTCTCTCCACCTCAAGAAGCAAACACTTGTGTGAACTGTGCATTGATTCCTACATACTTGCATATTGCACTTGTTATATTACTTTACATTGACACTATCCATGAGATATACATGTTACAAGTTGAAAGCAACCGCTGAAACTTAATCTTCCTTTGTGTTGCTTCAATACCTTTACTTTGATTTATTGCTTTATGAGTTAACTCTTATGCAAGACTTATTGATGCTTGTCTTGAAGTACTATTCATGAAAAGTCTTTACTTTATGATTCATTTGTTTACTCATGTCATTACCATTGTTTTTGATCGCTGCATTCATTACATATGCTTACAATAGTATGATCAAGGTTATGATGGCATGTCACTCCGTAAATTATCTTTGTTATCGTTTACTCGCTCGGGACGAGCAGAACTAAGCTTGGGGATGCCGATACGTCTCCGACGTATCGATAATTTCTTATGTTCCATGCTACATTATTGATGATATCTACATGTTTTATACACATTATATGTCGTATTTATGCATTTTCCGGCACTAACCTATTAACAAGATGCCGAAGAGCCGATTGTTCGTTTTCTCGCTGTTTTTGGTTTCGTAAATCCTAGTAAGGAAATATTCTTGGAATTGGACGAAATCAACGCCCGGGGGCCTATTTTTACACGAAGCTTCCGGAAGACCGAGAGGGAAAGGAAGTGGGGCCACGAGGCGCCGACACAATAGGGCGGCGCGGCCCAAGCCCTGGCCGCGCCGGCCTAGCGTGTGGGGCCCTCGTGTGGCCCCCTGCGTTGCCCTTCCGCCTACTTAAAGCCTCCGTCGCGAAACCCCCAGTACCGAGAGCGACGATACGGATAACCTTCCAGAGACGCCGCCGCCGCCAATCCCATCTCGGGGGATTCAGGAGATCGCCTCCGGCACCTCGCCAGAGAGGGGAATCATCTCCCGGAGGACTCTTCACCGCCATGGTCGCCTCCGGAGTGATGAGTGAGTAGTTCACCCCCGGACTATGGGTCCATAGCAGTAGCTAGATGGTCGTCTTCTCCTTATGTGCTTCATTATTGGATCTTGTGAACTGCCTAACATGATCAAGATCATCTATCTGTAATTCTATATGTTGTGTTTGTCGGGATCCGATGGATAGAGAATACTATGTTATGGTGATTATCAATCTATTACCTATGTGTTGTTTATGATCTTGCATGCTCTCCGTTATTAGTAGAGGCTCGGCCAAGTTTTTGCTCTTAACTCCAAGAGGGAGTATTTATGCTCGATAGTGGGTTCATGCCTCCATTAAATGCGGGACGAGTGACGAAAGTTCTAAGGTTGTGGATGTGTTGTTGCCACTAGGGATAAAACATTGATGCTATGTCCAAGGATGTAGTTATTGATTACATTACGCACCATACTTAATGCAATTGTCCGTTGTTTGCAACTTAATACCGAAGGGGTTCGGATGATAACTCTGAAGGTGGACTTTTTAGGCATAGATGCATGCTTGGATAGCGGTCTATGTACTTTGTCGTAATGCCCAATTAAATCTCACTATATTTATCATATCATGTATGTGCATTGTCATGCCCTCTCTATTTGTCAATTGCCCGACTGTAATTTGTTCACCCAACATGCTATTTATCTTATGGGAGAGACACCTCTAGTGAACTCGTGGACCCCGGTCCTATTCTTTACATCGCATACAATCTATCGCAATACTTGTTCTTTACTCGTTTTTACGCAAACAATCATCTTCCACACAATACGGTTAATCCTTTGTTACAGCAAGCCGGTGAGATTGACAACCTCACTCGTTTCGTTGGGGCAAAGTACTTTGGTTGTGTTGTGCAGGTTCCACGTTGGCGCCGGAATCCCCGGTGTTGCGCCGCACTACATCCCGCCGCCATCAACCTTCAACGTGCTTCTTGGCTCCTCCTGGTTCGATAAACCTTGGTTTCTTTCTGAGGGAAAACTTGCTACTGTCTGCATCACACCTTCCTCTTGGGGTTCCCAACGGACGTGTGTTAATTGCACGCATCATTGTGCTCATATGGATCATGTTTAAGCTCTTGCATCATGTACTTTGTACCCATTAATGAAGAACTACATAGAGCTTGTTAAAATTTGGTTTGCATGATTGGCCTCTAGAGTCTAGATATTTTCTGGTTAAGGTGTTTGAACAACAAGGAAGACGATGTAAAGTCTTATAATGCTTACAATATGTTCATATGTGAGTCTTGCTGCACCGGTTTATACTTGAGTTTGCTTCAAACAACCTTGCTAGCCTAGCCTTTTATTGAGAGGAATTCTTCTCGTGCATCCAAATCCTTGAGCCGAAAACTATGCCATTTGTGTCCACCATACCTACCTACCACATGGTATTTCTCTGCCATTCCAAAGTAAATTACTTGAGTGCTACCTTTAAAATTCTATTCTTTGCCTTTACAATACATAGCTCATGGGAAAATAGCCTTAAAAACTATTGTGGTGAAGAATATGTACTTATGTATCTTATTTCTTAATAAGTTGCTTGTTGAGCGGTAACCATGTTTCTGGGGACGCCATCAACTTTTAC
Source organism: Lolium rigidum (assembly GCF_022539505.1). Taxonomy (NCBI): domain Eukaryota; kingdom Viridiplantae; phylum Streptophyta; class Magnoliopsida; order Poales; family Poaceae; genus Lolium; species Lolium rigidum. Next base: position 244,769,081 of record NC_061511.1, read on the forward strand.
CTTTGTTGAATATCATGTGGGTTGCTATGCATGTTCGTCTTGTCTCGAAGTAAGGGCGATTTTCATGATCAAATGGTTTGAGTATGCATAATGTTAGAGAAGAACATTGGGCCGCTAACTAAAGCCATGAATCATGGTGGAAGTTTCAGTTTGGACACAAATCCTCAATCTCTTATGAGAAAATTATCTGTTGTTAAATGCTTATGCATTAAAGAGGAGTCCATTATCTGTTGTCTATGTTGTCCCGGTATGGATGTCTAAGTTGAGAATAATCAAAAGCGAGAAATCCAATGCGAACTTTCTCCTTAGACCTCTGTACGAGCGGCATAGAGGTACCCCTTTGTGACACTTGGTTGAAACATATGCTATGCAATGATAATCCATGTTAATCCAAGCTAATTAGGACAAGGTGCGGGCACTATTAGTATTCTATGCATGAGGCTTGCAACTTATAGGATATCTTATACATAACGCATATGCTTTATTACTACCGTTGACAAAATTGCTTCTATGTTTTCAAAATAAAACCTCTAGCACAAAAATAGTAATCCATGCTTCCCTCCGCGAAGGGCCTATCTTCTACTTTATTGTTGAGTCAGTTTACCTATTCTTTCTATCTTAGAAGCAAACACCTGTGTCAACTGTGCATTGATTCTTACATGGTTACCTATTGCACTTGTTATATTGCTTTATGTTGACAACTATCCATGAGATATACATGTTACAAGTTGAAAGCAATTGCTGAAACTTAATCATCCTTTGTGTTGCTTCAATGCCTTTTACTTTGAATCTATTGCTTTATGAGTTAACTCTTATGCAAGACTTATTGATGCTTGTCTTGAAAGTACTATTCATGAAAAGTCTTTGCTATATGATTCAGTTGTTTAGTCATTATCTTTACTATCACTTCATTCACTTCATATGCTTTACAATAGTATTGATCAAGATTATGTTGGTACCATGTCACTTAAGAAATTATCATTGTTATCGTTTACCTACTCGAGGGCGAGTAGGAACTAAGCTTGGGGATGCTTGATACGTCTCCAACGTATCTATAATTTCTTATGTTCCATGCTAGTTTTATGACAATACGTACATGTTTTGTTCACACTTTATATCGTTTTGATGCGTTTTCCGGAACTAACCTATTGACGAGATGCCGAAGGGCCAGTTGCTGTTTTTTATTGTTTTTGGTTCCAGAAAGGCTGTTCGGGCAATATTCTCGGAATTCGACGAAACGAAGACCCAACATCTTATTTTTCCCGGAACCTTCCAGAAAGTCAGAGTGGGACCAGAGGGGAGCCCTGGGGCCCCACACGTGGTGGCGGTGCAGCCCAAGGGGGGGCACCCCCTAGTGTGAGGAGGCCCCGTGGCCCCTCCGACTCCGACTCTTCGCCTATTTAAGCCGTCCTGACCTAAAACATCGACACGGATTGACGAAACACCAGAAAACCTTCCAGAGCCGCCGCCATCGCGAAACTCCAATTCGGGGGACAGAAGTGTCTGTTCCGGCACCCTGCCGGGACGGGGAAGTGCCCCCGGAAGGCATCTCCACCGCCATCTCCACTGCCATCTTCACCGCCATCGCTGTCTCCATGATGAGGAGGGAGTAATTCTCCCCCAAGGCTGAGGGCTCTACCTTAGCTATGTGGTTCATCTCTCTCTTTGTGATCGAGTTACTCTGGTGATGTTATTAAAGTACTGTATTCCTCCTTCATGATGTAATGGTGACAGTGTGTGCATCATGTAGTACTTGGCGTAGGTTATGATTGTAATCTCTTGTAGATTATGGAGTTAACTATTACTATGATAGTATTGATGTGATCTATTCCTCCTTTCATAGTCTGTCGGTGACGGTGTGCATGCTATGTTAGTACTTGGTATAATTGCAATGATCTATCATGCACTCTAAGGTTATTTAAATATGAACATTGAATGTTGTGGAGCTTGTTAACTCCGGCATTGAGGTGCTCTTGTAGCCCTACACAATTAATGGTGTTCATCATCCAACAAGAGAGTGTAGAGTGGTTTTATTATGTGATCAATGTTGAGAGTGTCCACTAGTGAAAGTATGATCCCTAGGCCTTGTTTCCAAACATCGAATCTCCGTTTATTTACCGTTCCGTTGCATGTTTACTCGCTGCCATATTTTATTCAGATTGCTATTACCACTCATATACATCCATACTACTTGTATTTCACTATCTCTTCGCCGAACTAGTGCACCTATACATCTGACAAGTGTATTAGGTGTGTTGGGGACACAAGAGACTTCTTGTATCGTGATTGCAGGGTTGCTTGAGAGGGATATCTTTGACCTCTTCCTCCCTGAGTTCGATAAACCTTGGGTGATCCACTTCAGGGAAACTTGCTGCTGTTCTACAAACCTCTGCTCTTGGAGGCCCAACAATGTCTACAAGAATAGAAGCACACGTAGACATCAATCACCCGGTGGTCGGCATGTTCATCTTCACCTTCCTCATCTTTATATGGTTCACATCTTCTCCACCATTGCCACACATCTCTTCTCACATCTCCATCATCTCTTCCAAAAAGCTCTCTCCCCGTCGACGTTCCGTCCCCAATGGAGCACCTCGCGCACGCCCCGGCTCCTCGATCTCAGATATACCACCTCATGTCCGAAGGGATGTCTTTGAAGATCGCGGTCACTCTCCGTGCTTCAAGGGTGGAGAAGTGGATCCGCGCCGTCAAGAGAGATTATCTCAACGCCGCACCAATCAAGTGCGTCGGCTTGGACTGCGAGTTCACCAACCCTCACGAGGGTGATCAGCGCGCCGTCGTCCTTCAACTCTCGGTGGCGACCGGGAATTTGGTATTCCAGATTTGTTGGGCTGATGAAGTGCAACAAGTTCTCAAGGATTTTTTGCAGGACAACACCATAAGAATCTGCGGCGCGGCTATCGGGAAAGATGTGGAAATGCTGAGTCCCTACGGTATTGATATTACTTCTGCGTTCGACCTCTAGAAGATACACCCGAACCCCACCAATATTCTCATTCCGAGTCTATATGATCTGACAAATTCTATCATTGGGACAAATATTGAGAATAAGAAGAGGAAGAAGTACAAGAAGAAGGATGCCATGGAAAAAAAAAGAAGATGAACTAATTTTCGGGTGGGCCAATGTTCCATTGAGCTACGAGCAAGTGCGCTATGCCGCTCTAGACGCTCGCCTATGCTTCGAGATGGCTAGGAGTTATTAGGAACTAGTTGGCTACAATAGCCATGTTGATCGTCTCAATATTTGAAGATGATGAGTAGATGGTGGTGTGGTGTGTGATACGTCTCAAACGTATCTATAATTTTTGATGTTCCTTGCTTGTTTTACACCAATTCATATGTGTTTTGTTTACACTTCATTGCACTTTTACGTGATATCCGGCACTAACCTATTAACAAGATGCCATAGTGTCAGTTCCCTGTTTTCTATTGTTTTTGTATTTCAGAAAAGTTGTACAGGAAATATTCTCGGAATTGGGCGAAAAAGGGCGAAGTCAATATTTTACCGAAACGAAGACGAAGTCCATAGGGGGACAAAGAGGCGCAGCAGGTCGGCCAGACCTACCCTAGGCGCGGCCTAGACCTAGCCAGCGCCTAGGGGTGGTCTGGGCCCACCAGGCGCCCAACCGACCTCAATCCTTCACCTATTTATACATCTTCTCGGGAAAACCCTGGATACCCGAGCCTCCATCCACGAAAAGTTCCGTCGCGGCCGCCATCGTCGAACCCATCTCGGGGGGTTTTGAAGCTCTTTCCGGCACCCTGCCGGAGAGGGAAATCATCGCCAGAGGCATCTACATCGCCATGCCCGCCTCCGAAGTGATGCGTGAGTAGTTCATCCCTAGACTATGGGTTTATAGCAGGTAGCTAGATGGTTATCTTCTCGACTTTGTGCTTCATGTATCGATCTTGTGAGCTGCCCTACATGATCAAGATCATCTTTATGTAATCCTATATGTTTGGTTTGCTGGGATCCGATGAATATTGAATACTATGTTGAGATTGATTATATATTCATATCATATGATATTTGTGATCTTGCATGCTCTCCGTTGCTAGTAGAAACTCTGGCCAAGTGGACACTTGTGACTCCAAGAGGGGGTATTTATGCTCGATAGTAGGTTCATGCCTCTAGTTTCTTGGGATAGTGACTTTATAAATTCTAAGGTTGTAGATGTGTTGTTGCTAATAGGGAGAAAATAATAATATTTTATCCAAGGGTAACTCTATTGTTTACTTTACACATATTGTTTAATGTGATAGTCTGTTGCTTGCAACTTTATACTGGAAGGGGTGCAGACGCTAACTTGAAGGTGGATTATTAGTCATAGACGCAGTTGGATTACGATCTATGTATTATGTTGTAATTCCCAATATCAAGTATCATAGTAATCATCTTGTCATGTATCGATCGATATTCTGTCAATTGCTCAGCTGTAATTTGTTCACCCAACATGCTATTTATTACACCTCAGCTGTAATTTCCTTTACTGATATATTCTACTGCAATCCTGTTCTTTTTACTTTCTGCAAACATCTCCTTCCATTCGATACGTCTAATCATTTGTGTTCAGCAAACCAGTGAGATTGACAACCTCACTATAACTTGGGGCAAAGTACTTTGGTTGTGTTGTGTGTAGGTTCCACGTTGTTGCTAACGCCGGTAGTGCGCTCTGCCACTAGTCAGCCAGCAACACCTTCAGAAGTGACGCCTTTCTCTTACTGGTCGATTATACCTTGGTTTCATACTGAGGGAAAACTTGTTGTTGTGCTCATCACACCTTCCTCTTGGGGTTTCCCAACTGCTTCTACAACAACTGCCAACAAGATTGTCTGGCGCCATCACCGGAGCAACATCAAGATTTCCTGGCGCCGTTGCCGGGGAGAAAGAGGATTTCTGCAAGGGGAGTCTCTCATCTCCAATCTCTTTACTTTGTTATAGTTTGCTTAGTTTACTTTACTTTCTTTTGTTTGCTTTATTATATCGAAAACAACAAAAAAAATTACACAACTTTATAGTATTTATCTTGAGTTAGGATATGAAGTGTTCGAAGAGAAAATTAAAAAACCTATCAAACTTTATTTGCATGCTAATGGAAATTTTATTAGTACGAATTCTTTGAACACCATTATTGCTAATGCTATGGAAAAGTCTAAGTTTGGGGAAACCAGTTTTTATGAAAATAATCTTTTTTACTTCCCCCACTTTAGAGGAGAAAATTTGCTATGATGATTACAATGATGAATATGATATTTTCAGTCCACCTACTTTTGAGGAGAAAATTAATTATGATTACAGTATGTCTCCTATATCTGATGATTATGACGATGAGAATAATAATGACAACTATTTTTGTTGAATTTGCTTCCACTACAATTAATAAGAATGACTATGCTTATGTGGAGAGTAATGATTATTTTATGCATGTGGCTCATGATAAGAATGTCTTATGTGATAGTTATATTGTTGAGTTTATTCATGATTCTACTGAAAGTTATTATGAGATAGGAAAATATGGTTGTAGAAGTTTTCATGTTACTAAAACACCTCTCTATATGCTGAAAATTTTGAAGTTACTCTTGTTATATCTTCCTATGCTTGTCACTTTGTTCTTTGTGGATTTATTTGTGTACAAGATTCCTATGCATAGGAAGTGAGTTAGACTTAAATGTGTTTCATATTTACTTCTTGATGCTCTCTTTTATTTCAATTCATATTTCTTATGTGAGCATCTTCTCAAATTACATCGCCTAGCTGAAACACGTTAACGAAAAGCACTCTTGAGAGATAACCCATATTTTATTTACAGTAATTTTGTCTTTTTGTTGAGTTTTGGAAGTTATTACTACTGTAATAACCTCTCCTTATCATTTTTATTTCGTTTTTGTGCCAAGAATAGCCTCTAATAGAAAGAAAGTAATGTTTGGGGAAGTTGCTGTCCTGAAAATAGATTCTATGCTGTTACCATAAAAATTCGTAAAATTTGCCAGAGCGTAATTTTAAGCTGTCATTTGTCATGAATATGTCCCAAGTTATTATCTAACTTTCATTAGTTTATCACTTTTCAAGATAAGCAACAGAGGATTTTCAAAAATTTCAATCTTTACCTGCTATTTTGTTTTGACAGATTTCTACACTATTTGCATTTGCCTCTTAAATCTCTTTCTTTTTGAGTTCTTTTGATCACAGAGATTTTTGAAAGGTTGTTATAGTATCTTATTATTTAATAGATATTTGATATATGTTAGTACTGAAAACAAGTGTATTTAATTGTGCAAAGTTTTTGTATGAAGCAAGTTTTCAAGTGTAGTGTAGCGAAAGAAGAATGATGTGATGCGATAAATAATGGACAAAAGCTCAAGTTTGGGGATGCCCTTGCACCCCAAGACATATTCAAGAGGTACAAGCATCAAAGCTTGGGCATCCCCTCTTCATCAACAAAGCAACATGTCATCTCGCTATATGCTATATGTTTATTGCTTCATACGCTATGTGTTGTTATCGAAGCGTCTTTATTTTTGTTTTTAGTTTAGTTTTATTTTGTTTCATGTAGCATATGTTGGATCGCGTCACATTTGTTTTGGAGAAAGACCCGCTTCTTTTTAATCGCATAGAGCGCTCTAGTTTTCACTATTATTGTTCTGCGAGTGTTCTAGTTTTCTGGTACTGCGTTTAGCTATTGTTCTTTCACTTGAATTTTGTTCAGGTCATGTTAGTATTTTTTATTTGTGTATGATTAGCTCTCTTGTCCATAATGTATTTCATCTCTGAGAGTTATTTCAAATAAGTTGATTGGTGTCGGATACGAGTAAAATATTTCATGACTATAGTGATGCAAATGAAAGCTTGTCTAGACTTTGGAATAGACTTTGGCATGTCATGTTGGATGTTATTCTTGTCATATGCTTAGTATTTATTATTTTAACATGACTTGTTTCAAATGGCTGAGAGTGCATAATGTGTCATCGAAAGAATCATGTGTTGTTTCTATCATAAAAGCATAATATTGTGGTATTCTCCTTTGATGCTTTATTGGGTTGACTTGGCGCATGCTTATAACATGTTATAACTATAACCAGTCAACTAAAGCCTCTATGATCATTTAGTTTTTGATTTGTAATATCACTTTATGATTTGATTAATAGTGTTTTGTCGCTATGCATGATTATGGCCATTATTGCTCTCTTAGTTGGTCGCTTCCAGTGTTTTTGCTAGCCTTCACCTGTACTGAGTATGAGCTCTACTCGTGCATCCAACCACCAAAAAACAAAGTTGCCAATTGTGTCCACCATATCTACCTATATGTGGTATTTCATCGCCACTCCAAAGTAAATTTCTTGTGTGCTACATTTAAACCTTCAAAAATTATCACTTGTTTTGTGTAAATTATAGCTCATGGGAAACTAGTCTAAAACCTATTGTGATAAGTATTATGTCCTATGCATTTTTAGTTCTTATAAGTTGCTTGTTGTGTGATAACTATGCTATCATGGGGAACACCATCAATATGCTTTTGTTGAATATCATGTGAAATACTATGCATGCTCATCTTGTTTGAAGTAAGGGAGATTTACCATGAGTTGCAAAGATTTGAGAATGCGTATTGTTAGAGAGGAACATTGGGCCGCCAACTAAAGCCATGTTCACATGGTGGAAGTTACAACTGGGCAAAAGTCCAAATATTTGTTGTCCTTGCTTTCCCGGTATGGATGTCCAAAAAAAAGTTGAGATTCATCAAAATTGAGAAATCAAGTGAGATCCATCTCATAAGGATCTTTGTACAGGAGGCAAGGAGGTACCCCTTTGTGACACTTGGTTAATACATATGTATGCGATGAAAATCTATGAAAGTTCAAGCTAATTTGGACAAGGTGTGAGAACTATTGGTATATTATGCATGAGGCAAGCAAACTTATAGGAAGTAATTATGCATAAGCCATACTATTTATCACTACCGTTGACATAAGTAGCACCTCTCAAAATAAATATTTTCAACACTCTTATTGCTTTCAAAATAAAAAGCTCTAGCACATGGGTAATCCCTACTTCTCTCTGCGAAGGGCCTTTCTTTTACTTTCATGTTGAGTCTCCACCTTCTACTTTATGCACCAATTAAGAGAGCATAATTGTCATTCTTAGTGCAATGTGCATAGTTCCAAAGTTATTATTGATTGATTCATGATTGTGCTATTGCTTGTTCTTAAATTATTTGTATCTAGTCACCCTCTGAACTTTGAAGGTGTCCTTGCATTTATGTTTTGCTATTCCATAAGGACATGTTGAGTACTACTTTATTATGTTTACTCTATGATTATAAACACGCATTTGCTTTCAATGCACCGTTATTCATGATCCTTTGTTTGAGTTACTCTTCATGTTATAACATAGTTGCTAAGTTTAATTGAATTATATCTATCATGCCTATGTTAGAGTACTTAGATCCCAGCTCACAATGCTTTACATGCTTGATCAAGATTGTGTTGGATTCATGTAACCTCAAAAATAATTTTGGTATCACTTACCTACTCGAGGACGAGCAGGAGTTAAGCTTGGGGATGCTGATACGTATCTATAATTTTTTATGTTTCATGCTTGTTTTACACCAATTCATATGTGTTTTGTTTACACTTCGTTCCACTTGTACATGATTTCCGGCACTAACCTAATAACAAGATGCCACAGTGTCAGTTCCCTGTTTTCTGCTATTTTTGTATTTCAGAAAAGTTGTACATGAAATATTCTCGGAATTGGACGAAACAAAAGTCGAAGTCAATATTTTACCGAAACGAAGATGAAGTACAGAGGGGGGACGAAGAGGTGCAGCAGGTCGGCCAGACCCACCCTAGGCATGGCCTAGACCTGGCCCACGCCTAGGGGTGGTCTGGGCCCACCAGGCGCCCAACCGACCTCAATCCTCCACCTATTTATACATCTTCTCGGGAAAACCCTGGATACCCGACCTTCCATCCACGAAAAGTTCCGTCGCGGCCGCCATCGCCGAACCCATCTCGGGGGTTCTGAAGCTCTTCCCGGCACCTTGCCGGAGGGGGAAATCATCGCCGGAGGCATCTACATCGTCATGCCCACCTCTGAAGTGATGCGTGAGTAGTTCATCCCTGGACTATGGGGTCCATAACAGTAGCTAGATGGTTGTCTTCTCCACTTTGTGCTTCATGTATCGATCTTGTGAGCTGCCCTATATGATCAAGATCATCTTTATGTAATCCTATATGTTTGGTTTGATGGGATCCGATGAATGTTGAATACTATGTTGAGATTGATTATATATCCATGTCATATGTTATTTGTGATCTTGCATGCTCTCCGTTGCTAGTAGAAACTCTGGCCAAGTGGACACTTGTGACTCCAAGAGGGGGTATTTATGCTCGATATTAGGTTCATGCCTCTAGTTTCCTGGGAGAGTGACTTTATAACGTCTAAGGTTCTAGATGTGCTGTTGCTACTAGGGAGAAAACAACAATGTTTTATCCAATGGTAACTCTATTTTGTTTACTTTACACACATTGCTTAATGCGATAGTCTGTTGCTTGCAAATTTATACTGGAAGGGGTGTGGACGCTAATCTGAAGGTAGATTATTAGTCATAGACGTAGTTGGATTACGATCTATGTATTATGTTGTAATGCCCAATACCAAATATCATGGTAATCATCTTGTCATGTATCGATCGATATTCTGTCAATTGCCTAGCTGTAATTTGTTGACCCAACATGCTATTTATTTATGGAGAGACACCTCTAGTGAACTGTGTACCCCGGTCCTATTTCCTTTAATGATAAATTCTAATGCAATTATGTTCTGTTTACTTTCTGCAAACATCTTCTTCCATTCGGTACATATAATATTTTGTGTTTAGCAAACCGGTAAGATTGACTGCAAACATCTCCTTCCACTCGATACATTTAATTCTTTGTGTTCATCGAAACCTTTGAGATTGACAACCTCACTGTAAGTTGGGGCAAAGTACTTTGGTTATGTTGTGTGCAGGTTCCACGTTGTTGCTGACGCCGGTAGTGCGCCTTGCCACTAGTCAGCCAGCAACACCTTCAGAAGTCACGTCTTTGTCCTACTGCTCGATTAAACCTTGGTTTCGTACTGAGGGAAAACTTCCTGTTGTGCTCATCACACCTTCCTCTTGGAGTTTCCCAACCGCTTCCACAACAACTGCCAACAAGATTGTCTGGCGTCATCACCGGAGCACCATCAGTGTGTGGTGTGTGTCTTCTATATTTGTACGAACTCTGAATCGTCTCAATATGTCGAATCTTTCTATATTGATATTCAAATATTTCATATTTTTTAATTGTGATTTACAAATTCTCCACATTAGTTGGCCATATTATATGAATAATAAAAAATGAATAAAAAATGAATCGTCTCAATATACTATTGTTATTCAAATATTTCAACCATCGCCAATAGAGTTTCAATCTGCATGATGCAACTTCTCATGATGATGCAAAGAACAAAATTATTTCATATTCAAATTGCTCACATTTTTCTAATAATAATGCATATATTATTTGTCCAATTGCAGTTTACGGATTTAAAGATATTAATTATTTGGCCATATTATATGAATAATGCATATATTATTTTTTGAATAATAATAATAATGAATTAAAAAAAGTTCATATGAAAATTCCTCACATTTTAATGCATATATTATTTGTCCAATTGCGGTTTACAGATTTAAAGATATTAATTATTTAGCCTATTATATGAATAATGCATATACTATTTTATAATAATAATAAAGATGAATAAAAACAAATTATTTCATATTCAAATTCCTCATATTTTTGTAATAATAATGCATATATTATTTGTCCAATTGCAGTTTACAGTTTTAAAGATATTAATTATTTGGCCATATTATATGAATAATGCATATATTATTTTTATAATAATAATAAAATAAAATGAATAAAAACAAAATTATTTTATATTCAAATTCCTCACATTTTTGTAACAGTAATGCATATATTATTTATCCAATTGCGGTTTACAGATTTAAAGATATTAATTATTTGGCCATATTATATGAATAATGCATATATTATTTTTATAATAATAATATTATTAAATGAATATTTTTTTATTTCATATTCAAATTCCTCACATTTTTCTTATAATAATGCATATATTATTTGTCCAATTGCGGTTTACAGATTTAATGATATTAACTATTTGGCCATATTATATAAATAATGCATATATTATTTTTATAATAAAAATAGTTTTATTACTGATTTTATTTTCATTGGAATTCAATATTATTATCTTTTTCATTATTGTTTACTTACATAATTGTTTTTGGTTTCAAAAAATACAAAAATGTGACGTATAAGAGATAATAGGATTGATATGATAGTGTTTACAACAAGGCACAATCATATTCGCGGGAGCACGATAGGAAATAACCGAGAAGTTAAGCGTGTTGAGGGTGGTGTAGTGTGAGGATGGGTGACCGATCGAGATGTGACCAAGTCTAGAATTTGACTACAGATTAAGTGTAATTAGTGTTAAAAATGGCCCAAGTGGGAGAGTAACGAGTCAAACAATTAGAAAAAAGAAAAAAGAAAAAGAAAAACGAAATTTGAAAAATGAAAAACAAAAGGTTGGGTCTTTTGTCTCGATCGGGGGCTTACGAGCCGGGACTAAATGTCCTCCAGCCCAAACACTGCATCGCAGCCACGTGGAAGACCATTTATCCCGGCTGATAACCGGGCCGGGACAAAAGGTTGGACCTTTTGTCCCGCTTCCGTTGTCCTAGTTGTCCAGCCAAGACAAATGCCTCTTACGGGCCAGGACAATCGGCCTGTTCTCCACTTGTATATAGTTGTCTAGCCAAGAAGAGAGACGATAATCCTACTATATAAAAACCCTTCATATCTTCAACGAATTATCCATGGGCAATATCTCCACATGCAGACCAGGTTGCTCTTCATAGACTACGAAGCATTTTTCACAACAGCTATGAAATAGTCTTATCACAACGTAGCATCTTGAACATCAGTTAATTTGTTAGACACTAAAGCTTGTGGCCTTTTATTTGTGGTTGCACAGTGCATCCATTCCTACTTCTCTCATCAACAAATATGGTTTTGTGGGGAGGGAGGGAGTTCAGCATTAAGGGTGAGTGAGCAAAGCAAATACTACAAAGCGGTTGACCTATTGCAGAAATTTGACCGCTTTGTAGTACTAGCATTCGATGTGGTCCAAGGGTGATCTATTGCAGATAGGATGTGTTGGGAATTGGAGCTGGAATTGCAAAGTACTACAAAGCGGTTGACCTGGTCTAGCTGACTCTCGTGCGCCTCAACCGGGCGTTCATTAACCACGCATTGGCGACGGCGCTGTGCGACTGCACTCTTTGTTCCACCGTCCATGACACCACTGATCACGTTCTGCAGGTCCTATCGGCGACCTCTAGCGTCCCCGTTTCGCCCTTGTTCCAGTACAAAAACGGGTGGGCCTTCTACGACGATTATCGTGCCCTGGTCGAGAACGTCTAGCAGCGTCCCATGTAATCAGGTCTTTGACCTTGTTCTGCGCCTATCCAAGTGGGTGCGAGCTAAGTCCAAAAAATGGACGCGCTCCTGTTTTCGCAATGTCATCGACCTACTGGATCGTCTTGAGGAGATCCGATGGCTGTCGGGGGCCGAGTCCATGATCCGTGCCCTCGTCAAGACACAGCTCGCTGCTCACCTCCAGATCAAGTATGTGTATTGGCGTCAGTGCTACACGATCCGCTACTGCAAGCTCGGAGACGAAAATACGTGGTTCTTCCATGCGTGTGCATCTGCCTGCTTGCGCAAGAAAAAGATTCAGGTCCTGCATGATGGTGGCCTGCTTGTTTACACTCACGGGGCCAAAGAGAGGGTCATGTCTGACTTTTATGTCGGCTTGATGGGATCTTCTGTTGACATGTTTTTTGATTTTGATCTCCGAGCGATGTACTCCCCACTTCAGTCGCTTTCCACCTTGGATGCCCCGTTCTCAGAAGACGAAGCATACCACGCCCTCTCCGCATGTGCTCGGATGCCGCCCCTGGGCCAGAAGGTTCTTCAAACGCTTCTGACCTATTGTCAAAGGTGATCGCCTACGCTTCTTTGACGCGTCCTGAAGTGGACACTCTGGCTTGCAGCCTCTCATCGAGGCGTTCATTGCTCTCCTGCCCAAACACGATGATGTGGCCACAACCGATGGTTTCCGTCCGATTTCCCTCCAAAGCACCATTCTAAGCTTCTCAGCAAGACGATCGCCAGCAGGATGCAACCCCTTATGCATGAGCTCGTCTCGCTTGATCAGTCAGGTTTCATTAAAGGGCGGAATATTACAGACAACTTTGCTTGCGCTACTGCGTTAATCCAGTGCTATCACAAAAGGAAAAAACCCACAATCGTACTCAAGCTGGATTTTCGCAAAGCTTTTAACTTGGTTGATTGGGGGACGCTCGATCAGATTATGTCAGCCCGTGGGTTTAGTTTAGCCTTCTGTGTGCAGGTTTGCATTATTCTTCAAACTGGGGGGAGGGGGGCGGTGGTGCGCCACAATGGTGTTCCCGGGAGGTGGGGGCTCCGGTAGGGTGACCCCTTGTCGTTGTTCCTGTTTGACATCGTCGCGGATGTCTAGCAAGGGCTTATCGTGGGTGACGTCTCTGACTTGTGACTGCGGCATCCGCTCGTGGACGACTTGCCCTGCCCGGTGATCCAGTATGCGGATGACACGCTCTTGCCCCTCAGCGCTAATGAATCTCAGCTCTGACGAGCACGCTGCATCCTGGAATAGTTCTCTAGGGCCACAAAGGCTTGCATTAAACTTCGCCAACAGCTTTCGTCCCTATCCATGTGCAAGAGGGGATGCGCGATCGTTGACTTCCATCTTCGGTTACACGCTGGCCAGCTTCCCGCAAAAATACTTGGGCTTGCCGCTAACTGCCACAAAGTTGCGTTTCCGTGACCTTTATCACCTTGTCATCAAGCTCGAGAAGTGTGCTCCTGGTTGGAAGGGCTCGCTGCTCCCCTCTGGCGGCCGCCTCGTCCTGACTGATGTCGTGCTCTCCACGCTTCCATCTCATGCCATGTCCGTGATTCTCCAGCATGGCACTACGTGGAGCGCGCGGGTAGACCTTGTCGCGGGATGCTCTGGAAGGGGCAGCCTGAATGCTTTGGTGGTGACTGCCAAGTCACTTGGCGTGAGGTCTGCAGACCGCGATCTAAGGGCGAACTCGGTGTTCAAGACATGCTTTGTCAAAATTTGTGCTTGTTGATGAAGTTTGTGCACAAACTTTTGTCGTGTGTCACTGGAATGGAGATTTTGGCCTCGCCCATGCTCCATCCATGCTTGACACCCACATTTGGCACATGTTTAAGAAGGTGTTCCCCTTCTATCGTCATCTCACAGTCGTCGATGTGGGTCTGAAAGAACGAGATGTCGCCTAGAGGGGGTGACGAGGCGGTTCCTCGGCAATGCCCACCATGAGGGGCTTCGGTTTTAGAGAAAGGCGATGATGGAAGTTCCGGGAGCGAGGGGAGACACGACATACCCAGGTTCACGTCCCCGCGGGGGAGGATCGCTACATCCTGCTAGCAATCCACTATATGAATGTATGTGTACAGGGGGCCGCCATAGGCGGAGTTGTTGTATCTAGTCTAGTTCTAATCATCGGATTACAATGTCTAGGCGTGTCGCCTCTATGATATATGTTTCTGAATATGCGTGTCCTAAGGGGTGCCTCTGCCTGGCTTTATAAATCAGCCAAGCTAGGGTTTACAAGAGTCCTAGTAGGATTCGTATTGGAGTCTTCTTTCCTTGTAGTCCAAGTTGAGGCGCGTGCAGGTCCAGCTTGTCGAGTCCTTGTGCTGGTCCATCTTGATAATCTGTATCGGGTATAGCAACGCCGGGTACCGGAAGGGTTATGCCCACATCAGTAGCCCCCGAGTGTCTGGTCGAAGTGAAGCTTCGGGCAGGGACTAAAGTTATCATCGTCCGAATGTCTTGATCATCTGTTGAATGTTGAATCTTGTGCTTGATGTAGAGTCGAAGTTGCTTTTTGTCGGGTGCGCGAAGCGCTCCCGATGGGAGTAGCCCCCGAGTCTATGGGCGGGTGCTTGCAGCCGCGCATAGACTCAAGTTGTACTACTCGAAGATCTTGATGTTCATGTCGACGTCTTCGAATCCAGTCTTGTTTATTGACGAGACTTCTATCTTTTTATCGGGTGCGCGGCCAGCGCTTCCGATGGGAGTAGCCCCTGAGCCTGTAGATGAAAATGAAATAGTCATGTATAGGGTGTAAAAATGCTGAGTCGAATACCGTATACTTCTTCGAATTCTGAGATCATTTGGATGCTTGATGTCGATGATTTGGACGATGTCCCGGAGGAGTCGATGATTTTGATGATGAGGAGTCGATGATTTGGATGATGTCACAGATGAGAGTCGATGATTTGGATGATGTCCGGGAGGAGTCGATGATTTAGATGATATCCGGGAGGAGCCGATGATTTAGATGATATCCCGGAGGAGCCGATAATTCAGATGATATCCCGGAGGAGCCGATAATTCAGATGATATCCCGGAGGAGATATCCCAGAGGAGCCGATAATTCAGATGATATCCCAGAGGAGCCGATAATTCAGATGATATCCCGGAGGAGTCGATGATTTTATCGGGTGCGCGTCCAGCGCTCCCGATGGGAGTAGCCCCCGAGTCTAGGCACGGATGCTTGCAACCGTGTGTAGAATCAAATCGAGCAACCCGATGTTATAGTTTTCTTCGAAGGCCGGTGGCAATTATTTGTTGAGCAAACCTTGACACTCTTCTTTTTGGCATCCGTATTATGATGCTTTTGTATGAAAGTTATGGGGAGCAATTTCTTTGAGTGATCAGCTCACGTTGCAGGTTTGATGAACCTGCAACGTTGCTTCAACCGATGAAGTATGTTTTGGCGACAGCCTCCGAACGAATCGAAGGAACTATGTCTGCCGTCGACTTCATCGCTCTTTAGTACTTCTGTAGTTTAAAGTACCGGCATGGGTTTTTTTTTGTAAGTTATATTATGTCCATCAACTGCAACACTCGATAATTTATTTAAAGCTTGGATGAATTTTTAGTATATCGAGGCCTAGATAAGACACGTATGTGCAAGGAGTCAAGATCGGAGAAGCACGAAAGACAAAGTATCATCTACCAAGATTAGGGAGAGATTGTCAGCTTAATCTTGATTAAAGTTTGTCCAAATTGGAAAGGGTACCGATCGTGAGAAATAGAAGAAAAAAAATAGTAAAAGAAGGGCACGATACGTGCCCCTGGCCACGAGTTTTTCCGCGTACGTGTGTTCGTCTAATTTAATGTGATTAATCTGTGGCCGAATCCTAACATTAGATTTGTAGTTTCTAAATATCCATGGTAGGCTGCCACGTCTAGGCAGCCATTCTTGACAGTTTTTTTGCATGCTATTTTAAAACTTGAATTTAAACTAGAGACAAATCTTCTAAACACAAAATAGTACACCAATGAGAAAGCCATCCGTGGGATGAACCAAACCAAACTAACTTGACTTTTCACCCAAACCGAGCTAAAACTGAGCACCCATCAGTGGGTTGAAACTTGAAAGCGTTTGCCAAAAGAGTTGAAAATCGTTGTATATCCAATCACAAATACCCACCTTAATTGGGCACATCACTTCGTGTAAATTCCATACCAAATAGGGAAACCTGCTGGATCAAGCAGAGAAGAGATAGTCACAGAGCAAGACAACGATCGAGCGCCTCCAGCTTTTCCTAACCTTGCCGTCATTTTTTTCTTTCATGCTGCTGATGGCACGCTGTGTACTAGTGCTACGTTGAGGGACCCAAGATAAACCAAGCTGCTCATGCCCAAGCACCAAACCTGGCTAACAAGACATCAGTTGACACATGCAAGGCACAGATGACCAGTGATGTGCCTTGACCATTGAACCGTTGGATTGAAGATGGACAGCCCAGATGCAAGACTGTAGCGCTTGTACTGTAGTACATACTGTAGCATCATTACTGTAGACGAACCACTGCATCTTCTGTACCTGTGAACTGTTCATGCTCATCCAACCTCAAGTTCTGGATCCAACGTGGGTGTCAAGGCATATTACTGTTCATATGTGCCTTGCTTGTTTCAAGTTACTGGATCACCTGCCGGGGAAGCGGGGCCAGCGAGCCACGCACGAGCCACGACCGCAGCTATCTCAGATGTGGGGCCGGCGAGCGTGCGAGCGGCAGCCGCTGCGGTCGCGGGGGATCCTACACACTCTGCTCAAGGAGAAAGTATCTAGTGCTACCATGCCCATGCGCGCTACCAGTTACCTGACTGATCTGGACCGTCTGTTGTGATTCCATGGACAGGATTGTGCATGACTTAGCTCCTCAGCCTACCATGGAAGATATGTATAAAAGTCCTTGATGTTCTTTGAATTTAGCACAAGGTCCATAATTTCCTCATCCCGATTTGATTTTTCCGACTCTGCTTCCGTCGGACATTTTTCTTGCTACGCCAAACTTCATACTCCTCTTTACAATCACTTGTTGTGCGCCTTCTTCCATTACTAGGACTTTATCATCAAGTTCTTGTACCAAATTGATGCCTAAATCAGTACACAGAAGCTTATTTGCCCCATTTATGCGATGCAAGCATTCCACCTAGAATTGAAATTGCTGCAGAAAATTGGAAATAAAATCTCGTCTGAGATCATTGCTGTACGGCGGCCAGAAGCTCTCTCATCTGGACTATGGCAACTTTGTGCCTCCAACCATTCTGCATCTTGACCTCCCACGAGGCTTTCGTGTGAAGAGAAGAAGCAGTGGTACTCTGCGGTTGGACTCAGCTGGAACAGAACTCAAAGATCTGTGGGTTGGCCCAGCTCGTTGTAAGGCGGCGACTACGGGTTGCTTCGGCTGCATCAGGCTCGCTAACCTGTCCGTGGAGATTTGGGGAGATTCGGGGAAGAGAGTCGGACAGGTAATGCTTGGACAATGTGTCATAAATTGTGGCAATTTGGCTCATAGGAGCAAATACTCTCATTATATAAAATAATTAAAAAACAATTTTAAAAATGTTAAAAAAATTCTGATATAAATTTGTTGGTGTACATCTTGACATTCTATGTTAGTGCACAAATTTTCGTGGAGAAACAACATTTTATATAGCGTGTACAAAAAAGACAAAAAAATATCCTGTACGTAGTCGTGTTATAGCATCAAAACTTGTCTTTTTTACAGGAGCCACAATTATTTTTAGTTTTTTTTGAAAACTTGTGTACCAATATAAAATGTTTAGATGTACATGTAAAAATTTAGTTTAGAATTTTTTGACACTTTGAAATGTGGATTCACATAATGGGAGCATAAGTGCATTTCCCAGGACTCATGTGCACATATTCCATGGTGGGCAGAACAGCTCAAGTCATATTTGATCCTGTCCGTAGAATCACAACAGACAGTCCAGATCATTCGGGAAACTAGTAGCAGGCATTAACCTCGTAGCACCAGATACTTTCTCTCTGCTCAAGCTCAAGCTTGCTCTCCGCATCTGGCTGACATGCTCTGCTTACTTGTTTGGATACATGAAGAAAAAGCTCTCTCTGCCTCGGTAACAGAGGATATACGCACAGGAATTGATGCTTCAACTTAAACTCTAACTCCTGATGTACTATTCCCAACAGATTATCCGTGAGCGGGTTCGATGCCACTTGCCGTTTATCGCTCTCTCACCTTGGTGATGCCACCACCTCTCCTCTCCCTACCAAATCAGTCCAACTCTTCTACACCGATGACATTTTATAGATCGAGAGCCACGACCACATGTGCACGATATTAATACAGTATATCCTCTTCATTAAGAAAAAGCTATAGGTGCGCGACTTAACCACTCGAGAGGTACAAACTTCTGTGTTGCACAGTTCACCAAACGTTCAAGAGGTTCATACGGCATTAAAAGTTTCTCGTAGTTTTAAAGAGCCAATTGAAGAAACTTAATTTGGCTCGCGGGTTCATATTCTCCCTCTACCAAAAGAATATATTTCTAAGAGTTGGTAATTTTTGGCAAAAAAACTTACCTTCACATTTCCATAATATATATGCGTTTGTCAAGTATCGCGAAGCACCGATATTTTATATGGTCTATGTGAAAAAAGGAAAAATAATCTTATGAAAAGTCTTATTTTTAGCGCCAAATTTTGTGTTTTTACGCATGGTACATGACAAGTTCATTTTTCATGAAATTTGTGAGCGAGTAGCACGTGCGGATGTACGAGGAATTTTTTTTTAAATTTTTAACATTTTAAAATGTGTTGAATATGAATTTCAAAATAAAGAAAGCATATGATCCCATATGCGAAAATATCACTTCCAACCCCGTGATAGGAGACTTTACTAGGATCTAGAGCTCTTTAAGCAAAAGGGCCACCACCGATCTAAGTTCGTGTCATTGATGAACTTGTGTTGATCCTCACTCAGCCTCCGGAAGCGCTACACGTTCAAGGACGCCAGGATCGCCGCCTCCTCTGGGTCAGCGGGGACCTGTGGCTACTCGCCCCACTGCACCGCCTCCGCCGCCACCTCAGCTTCTGTGTCTACGACGTACGCCTCGTCCCATTCCTTGAACCGTGGGTCGACAGAGTCGTTGGAGTTGTAGTCGATGTCGGCGTCGGGCTACGACGGCTGCAGCTACGATGGTGGTTGTGATGGGATTCGTCGCATAGAAAACAAAAAATTTCCTACCGCAAGAACGAATAACAAGCCAAGATCTAATCTAGTAGATGGTAGCAATGAGATGAAGATCATGAGACTAACCCTCGAAGATTCCAAAACCTACGAGATTAGATCTCGTTGTTGATGTAGTCGATCACTTGCCGCTTTCAAAAGCGCGTAGAAGATCTTGACGGTGCCACAGTCGGGCAGCACCTCCGTACTCGGTCACACGTTCGGTGTTGATGACGACGTCCTTCTCCCTGTTCCAGCGGGGAGCGGATGTAGTAGATCCTTCTCGGAATCCCGACAGCACGACGGCGTGGTGTCGGTGGTGGTGGAGATCTCCGGCAGGGCTTCGCCTAAGCACTACGGGAGAAGCGGGAGGAGGGGCGGCTAGGGTTTGGAGAGAAGGGGCTTGGGGCGCCGGCCATGGAGCCCCTTGATGGTGCGGCCAAGTGTAGGCAGCCCCTCCCCTCTCCTCCCCTTTAAATAGGTGGAAATCCCTAGGGTTTACCCCAAAACCACATTGGAGTCCAACTCCAAAACTTACCAAATTTGGAAAACCTAGACAAGGTGGGATTCCTCCCCTTCCTTGTGGTGTGGCCGGCCACCATGGTGGAGTCCACCATGGACTCCACCTTCCCACTTGGTGGGTTGGCTAGGGCTGGTGGAGTCCCTCCGGGACTCCTCCTTCCATAGTGATTTATTCCGGATGATTCTAGAAACTTCTACAACCTTCCATAAATTCACCGGACCACTCCCAAACTTGGAATGTGACTTCCTATATATGAATCTTATTGTCCGGACCATTCCGGAACTCCTCATGGTGTCCTGGATCCCATCCGAGACTCCGAACAACATTCGAACTCCATTCCATATTCCATATCTACTTAAAACGACATCAAACCTTAAGTGTGTCACCCGACGGTTCGAGAACTATGTGGACATGATCGAGACTCCTCTCCGATCAATAACTAATAGCGAGACCTGGAGATCCATAATAGCTCCCACATATTCAACGATAACTCGGTGATCGATTGAACCATTTATATACGATACCGATTCTCTTTGTCACGCGATACTTTACTTGTCTGAGGTTCGATCATTGGTATCTCCATACCTAGTTCAACCTCGTTACCGACAAGTACTCTTTACTCGTTACCGTGGTATGTCATCTCTTGTGACCTAGTCACATGCTTGCAAGCTAATTAGACGATATTCCACCGAGAGGATCCAGAGTATATCTATCCGTCATCGGGATGGACAAATCTCACTTTTGATCCATATGCCTCAACTCATACTTTCCGAATACTTAATCCCATCTTTATAACCACCCATTTACGCAGTGGAGTTTGATGTAATCAAAGTACCCTTCCGGTATAAGTGATTTACACGATCTCATGGTCGAAGGACTAGGTAACTATGTATCGAAAACTTATAGCAATTTAAACTTAATGACTTGATCTCATGCTACACTTACTATGGGTGTGTCCATCACATCATTCACCTAATGATATGATCTTGTTATTAATAACAAACGATGTTCATGATCAGGAAACCATGATCATCTATTAATCAACAAACTAGTTAAATGAGAGGCTTACTAGAGACTCTGGTTGTTTACACAACACACATGTATTAATGTTTCCGGTTAATACAATTATAGCATGGAGTGTAAACATATATCATGAACACTAAGATATAACAATAACCAATTTATTATTGCCTCTCGGGCATATCTCCAACAGGTTGAGGCACCGCAAGCGGCGTGCGGCCATTGCGGCCAAGCATGAAGTACATCGTATGGAGCCGCCGTGACATTGTTGTTGTGGAGAGGAGATGATGGCGCGGCGGTGGAGGTGCAGATGAGAGAGGAAAGCACTGCTACGGTGGTGGAGATGAGAGGATAGCGCCGCGGCGGTGGACGGTATACGCACTAAATAGGGGTGCCAACTACTCGCACATCAGCCGAGGCGTCGCATTTACAGCAGCGTAGGCGCGTGGGGGAGGTGGGTGGACACCGCGTGGCCAGTCACGGCTCTTGTCGCCGATTCGGTTTCCGCACAGGAGTCCATTAACGCCGATGACCAACCTTCACGTGTCGTTTCCAACGCGAACCGTCGCGTTCTCTCGCTGCCAAGGCGGCCCCACCCACTAAAACCGACGTGCCGCGAGGCGCCGGCGCACCCGATTCGCGCCCTTCGCGAAGGGGCGGCACGGGGTTGCCGACGCTTCTATTAGGCTCGAAATTACGCCGACGCTTTTCGCGCCGGTGCAAACCTATTTTCGATGCCAACCTTCAAATGCTACCGGGGCCGCTATCAGAACGGTCGGTGGAGATGCTCTAAACTGATGTCGGGAGCGCCGGGTTCTGGTTGTTGTGGCGATTGGTGACGACATGCGCGCAACCAGTATAGAGTTCCTTTCTCAGAGAGGAGAGGTGATGATCGTGTCCTTGTACTACACGGCGCCCGCTCGCCCGCGAAATGCTGTCCATCTCTTTTGAAGCCTTCAAATCACTTCGATATGCCCATTGTGGTTGCGGTCCAGCAGCACTCGAGGCTTGGGGCCATGGCGGCGCAACGGAATACGAAGGAAAAAAGGCAGCGGCTCGGCTGCGAAGGTCACTGGAGGCAACTTCAAGGGGAAATTCCGAGGCAACCAATCCGTGCAGAAGCACCTAGACTAGATCCACAAGTGATTCTTTTTTTCAAAGACAAAATATATTATTTGAAACCATCCCTTACAAGAACTTCCTTCCAAGAAAAATAAATAAAACGTAAGTCCTTGAAGATTTCAACACCATCTTCCTTTTGCATGCCTCAACGGCGCACCGTGAGAAAATCTCGATGTCGTCTCTGAGCAGCGTAGCAGAGCTCGTGTCGGTGAAAGCTTGAAAAACCCAGATGCTTGTAAACACTAGTAGAAAAAGGGGCAGTAGGCCCGGTCCATTTGGGCCTTCAGACCCGGTTCCCGAACCGGGACCAATTAGGCGGGACTAAAGGGGGTACCCTTTAGTCCCGGTTCAAAGATTAACCGGGCCTAAAGGCCTCGACACGTGGTGCGGCCAGGGAGCTCGCGGTGGAAGGCCTTTAGTCCCGGTTCGTGGTACGAACCGGGCCTAGGTTTCCCTGCCGCGGCAGAGAATTGCTATTTCTCTGCCGCGGCACAGATTTAGGCTGTACCAGCGTTCTCTGCCGCGGCAGAGAAACAGGGCGTTTCTGCTGCGCGGCAGAGTTTCAGCAATGCATATATATCATTCAAGAAACCACAAAAAATCGTCATGAATATATATAGACATCGTCAACAGTACACGACATAGTCAACACAGTACACGTAATGCATGCATATTTACAATACAACATGTCCTCGACGAATATCCTCGATTGTCACGATCTGCCGCGAATAGTGCTCTCCACCTGGGGTAAGGACCTCGGTAATAAAGAATCCCGCGATTTCCTCTTGAATTGCTTTTATTTGGTCCGCTGTTATGAGAGTGTCCCGCAGGCGTGTCATCTATATTTAAAAAAGGAGATCAATATATGAATGTAACTCAATACAATAGATGGTACTAATTAAGATTAATTGTGACAATTTGTTATCGTACACGAGTGTGGTGTATTTGGGCATCCCCACCCTTGGGACAGATCATGTCACGCATGAAGGTGCAGACGTAGTATCCACATAAGTTATTCCCTTGTTCCTGCCTCATACACTTTACGAAAAAATAGTTCGATCAAACTAATAATCAAGCATCGTATTGAAAGTAAATATCATATATAAAGTTTCACGGACATAGCTATATATATAGTACTACTTACGGGGTAATCTTCAAATGTAAGCTCCGGTTTCCATTTACCCGGAACAGTATTGATGAACCGTTTCCAAGCCCTGCCCGGCAAAAAGTAATGAGTAAATGAGTAATTGATTAGTTGATGATATCTTCGAATTAGAGCAGATGAAGATGCCAATACGAAATTGATTGAAACTACCTCGGAGGATGGCAGCCATGTCCGCCCATTCCGCATATTCTTTACGTTTCGAGTCCATGACTTTTACGACTCCAATGTGAAGATCAATGATTAGGAGAATAAAGTGGAAACTCGCACAAGCATAGCTCAATGATTACGAGAATAAAGTGGAAGGTGCACAAGCATAATGTATGTTATATATAACACTCACTTGAAGTTGTAGGGAAAGAATATATCCTCTTTGTCTGCTTGCTTCTCTAAAAACATTACGATGTTGTCCTCTCGTGTCCTTGGCGAAGTCTCGAACCGTAACTTCATGAACTGTGTTTGGGTCTATGAACCCCAGCGGTAGGAGCTTGCCTCTTTTGTATTCCAGCTTCTTCATTACTGCATAATTAAATATATAGCGTACACAAAGAATATAATGAGGATAATTGTTAGTGCAAATGAATGAGCTACAAACTTAATTACACAAATAAATCACTTACGAGCAGTAGCAACCGATGACGGCTTTGTCGAGGGCGTCTTGATTGAATAAGCTGAAACAGTTCTTCTAACTCAATGTTTATCTCGTCTTCCCCCGGAAGTAATGCTCATCTCTAAGATACACCGTGAGGTACCTTTCACTTCTTCGACGAGGCTTTCAGGTACCATTCATGCAACCTTCGCATCCGAGTCCCTAGACGCGCGAGCTCGCCGGGTTTGACGAGATCTTTTCCGTATCTATACGTGTTTACCACTTGAGCCGTTGGATAGTAATCTTCGTACTCAACCGATGCTCCTCGAGCTCTAGCCGCCCGTTCGATCATCGATGCCGTCTCCGGATCATGATATGGCTCCACGATGAAGTGGGGTGCGGCCTCGAATGTCCTGCTGTCCAAGCTGGGCGACTTTTTTGCTTCTTTGCTCGCTCTAGAGGACTGTCCAAGAGAGCGGTCATAATCAGCTCTCGGCTTAGGTCTCTTCATTCTCGTCTCGGCAAAGTGCTTCACTGTCTGCGGTGGAATAAACATCTTCTTCGGCGCAAGAAACGCCTTTTGCTCTTCATTCTGCTCATGTGGTAACAACTCTGGAGTCTGTGCCCTCAGTGGAGTTGATGATCTCTTCGGAGCTGTAGGAGGTGCCGCGGACCGCTTCCTCTTTTGCTTAGGTGGAGGCGGCGGAGTCTCTCGACGAGGAGGAGGAGGAGGCGGCGGAGTGTTTTCACGCGGAGCAGGTCGGTCATGGATAGGGGAATCATCATCGCGCACGGGGAGAATCATCACGCGGAGGAGACTGCACGAGGTGGCGGAGGAGGCGGAGGTGGCCTGCTTGTTGGCTTCTCACTCGGAAACACAATGTTCTCCTTCCGCCATTGCACGGTGGTTCTACGGGCTTCTCCCAGTTCTTTGATTTCCCCATCTTCACCGCAGGGGTGCTCAAGCACCAACCCCTCATAATCTCTCAACACTTCATCCACCATCACAACGACAAAGTCGTCTTGGACCGAACGGCAATGGTAAGACCTTGTAGGTAAGAGGATGCCGACCGCCGCCTTGAAGGATAGGTTGAAAACTTTAACATGCAGCTCACAAGGACGGCTCTCGGTGAGATCATCCACGGGGGTAGCGAGGAGGCTCGACCACCTGGTCATCATCATCATTATCCACCTGCTGAGAGGAAGCCACGGCTGCTTTTCCGGTGTGGTTGAGATTGCGGCGGGGCGATGGCATTGAGCAATGCGGGATCTACGGCCTGCCCACGAGCCATCCGAGATGTAAGTACTTGGGTTACCATGGTTAATTGGGCTTTCATGGTGCTCATACCCTCCTCTAAGTTAGCCGGGCGGTCTGTTTCCCTTGCCTTCCTCCTCTCATGGCTTTTATCGGGAAATCTCTTCCTTTCCGCAGGAAAGCCATACTTCCACGGAACGGAGCCTTCGTGCCTCGTGTTCGTCCGCCGTGTTCTTTGTTCCCAAGGGCGCGTGTCGGCTCATCGTTCTCTCTTTCGGGCTGGAACAACCCCGCCTCCACGTCCCTATGTGCTCTTTCCGGGGCATCAATGGGAACCTTCGGATGAGCTTTCTTATAGATGCACTTCCTCGTTTCCGGATCCAACGTTCCCCCAATCCCGTAGAACCACTCCTTGCACCGTTCGATCCAACCGTGTGTCCCTAATCTGATCCCTTTATCGGGTCGGTTCCGCCTCAGCTGCTTGCCACTTAGGACGGTTAGCCCTGTATCCACCTGGACCCGGAATTTGGTGATATAGCTTCAACGCAGCATTTGCCTTATTTATTTCCGACCTTCTCTTAAATTCTTCGACTCCGTGCTTGTACTTCACGAATTCTTCCCGATGAGTTTTTACCTTCTCATTGTCCGGAGTCTTCTTTATCTTGATAAGGCGGCGCAATCTTTTCTTGTGGCTCTTGAATAGTTCGGCCATCTTCTTCTTGCCAAACTCGCAGAGGGCCTGCTCCATCTTGGCCTTTTCGGCGTCACCCCCTCTTCGGGTACTATGTTGAAATGTGACATGAGCTTGTCCATAATGCTGTTTTTGGCTACATCATCGATATAAAGACCTTGACCTTCTTCCTCTGCGAGACGGCACTAGTCCCTTCGGCTTGTGCCATTCTCGAACGGTGATCGGGACGTGGTCCCTAACAAGCACTCCGCATTGAGCTATAAATGCCTTTGCACCTTTCTCTGGAGCAATCGGTTTACCATCCTTTTCGATGTGGGTGATGTCGTGCCTAACACCGTCATCCAAATTTTTGGCCGGGCCTCGCTTCCTCGACTTTACAGAAGAAGTGCTCGATCCGGAGGGCTAAAAAAGAAATAATTCATAGTCGGTACAATTTAATTAGTTAATGCATCTAGTCGATCAACAGCGGCTTAATTAGTTTATATACCTCGGTGATAACTACAGTTCGGGAGCCATTATGATGATCTTGTTCCTCACCGGTGCCACTAGGATCTTCTTCCTCAATATTCTCCGCTCCCTCACCGGAGTCATTCAAATAAGTTGCGGTGACATCGTCACCGCCATCATCTGGAATAACGTCGTCGTCGCGATCATCCGAGTACCGTTTGCTATGAGGTTCTCCATGAAATTTTCTTCAAATTCATCTCTGTCCATGCTTTCTACAACGACCTGCAAGCTATACATAGGAACCATCATATGATCAAATTAAGGATAATGCAGAAAACTGAAAATGGAGTTACATATGTAGTTCTTAACTAAGGATCGATAATATAGTGCTCCAAGCAGATAGTGCAGTTACATGCATACATAGATCGGGTTCATGTTTATTTAACCCTAATACATATCAATCACTACTACAACCACTCAACCGCGCAGACCGGGTCCTAGAGGGCGCCGACCGGGTCCTGAGCCGCGCCGGGTGTGCCCCCAAAGCCACGGAACAACAACGGGAGCATAGCTAACATGAGATCCCCGCATAACGCTCCATCCGGTCCTATACATGTTGTCTAACGCGTACATGTAACGGCGAACGTGCTGGTCCTCCGCTTCAATGCGGCCGAGCTACCTCCTCCCGGCGGGGCCGGCTCCTCTGAAACGACCGTGGCCCATAAGACCTCCACCAAAGAATATCCGGGTCGACAACGGGACCCGGATTCCGCACCAAGGTGCGCGACCCGGAAGCTAAGACCTCCCGGTGCCACCCCGGCGGAGCCCGGTCCCGGACCTCCCCATCTGCTCCATCTCCTCTAGAAGAGTCGGACCACGGCGCGGCGGCTGTCGCGGCATCGTAGCTACGAAAACAAATCATATATGTACTAATATAAATAAAAAACATGATATTGTGCTAAATAAAAAACTTCACTACTTTTGTACTAACGCCGCGTTCCACGACCCCGGATCGATCGATCCGGATCGGGAGTCGGGAACGACAGCGGGAGCGGTAGCGGGAATTGAATGACCCTGTTTTGGGGGCGTCGGCGAGGGCGCCGGCGGTACCGGCACCGCCACGGACTCGGCACAGCCACGGGCGCCGGTAGGGGCACCGCCACGGACTCGGCACCGGCAGGGGCGCCCGCACTACCAACTATACATCGATCACTACTAGCTAGAACATCTCAACGGCGCCGACATATATTAACAACTATTTCTAAAAAAATAGAGTTCTAACTAACATAGAGTTGTAATTAGCATTATTATTTCTAACATATATTATTGTAACTAACATAGAGTTGTAATTATCATATATTATTTCTAACATATATTATTTCTAACATATATTATTTCTAACATATATTATTGTAACATATATATTATTAACAACTATTTCTAACTAACAAATTTGATATATAGAGAATTAAGTTAACAAAAAAAGTAAAAAAAAAAGTAAAGGCCGGGGGGCTCACCTTGCCGGCGGAGAGGAGGAGGCGCGTGGCGGTGGGCGGAGGCACGCGGACGGAGGGAGGGAGGAGGCGGCGGCGAGCGCGCGGAGACGGCCGGGCGACGGCGGGCGCGGCGGAGGGAGAGGAGGCGCGCGGCGGTGGGCGGCCGGCGGCGCGCGGACGGAGACGGCCGGGCGACGGGGCGCGGTCGCGTGGTGGTGGAGGCGGTGGCGCACGCGGCGGCGGAGGCGAGCGCGGTGGCGGCGGCGCGGCGGCGGCGCAGCGGACGGCAGCGGCGACGGCGGCGGCGGGAGCGGCAGCCTGGCGGCGTCTCTGTGCGCTCGTCTCCGCGGGGGAGGAGGCGGAGGGCGGCGGCGCACGGCAACGGCGGAGACGGCGGGCGCGGGCGCGCGGTGGCGACGGCGACAGCGGCGGCGGCGATTTCGCGTGGGCGTGGCGGTTGGGCAGCCTGGCGGCGCTCAGCGCTTCGTCTCCGCGGGATTGATCGCCGCGGAGACGAAGTCCTTTCTTTTATACTCCCCCCCCTTTGGTCCCGGTTCGTATTACAAACCGGGACCAAAGGCCCCCCTTTGGTCCCGGTTTGTAATACAAACCGGGACTAAAGGCCATTTTTGCTGCGTTTTCGCTACGCGCGCAAAAAAGGCCTTTAGTCCCGGTTTGTAATACAAACCGGGTCCAAAGGCCACTTTTTTAAAAAGTTTCATTCCCGCCTTATTTCAAATGAAAAAAAAGCCACCGCACTGCCACACGTGTCCACCGCCGCCACCGCCATGCATGTACAGGCCACCGTCGCCACCGCCGTGTACTGG
The DNA here is from genome assembly GCF_022539505.1 of Lolium rigidum. Taxonomy (NCBI): domain Eukaryota; kingdom Viridiplantae; phylum Streptophyta; class Magnoliopsida; order Poales; family Poaceae; genus Lolium; species Lolium rigidum. The sequence continues at coordinate 244,797,995 of NC_061511.1, forward strand.
CCACCGTCGCCACCGCCACCGCCTGGCCACCACCGTCACCGCCATGTACGGGCCACCGCCGTGTACTGCCCACCACCGCCACCGCCATGTACTGGCCACCACCGCCACCGCCACACGTGTCCCTTCCCCGTGCCACGTGTCGCCGCCGCTTCCACGTGCCTCGCCCCGCCGCCACCGCCGTGCGACATGTAGATCCCGCTTCCTCGTGCCACGCCCCGCCGCTTCCCCGCGCCACCTGTCGCCGCCGCTTCCACGTGCCACGCCCCGCCGCTTCCCCGCGCCACCTGTCGCCAAACTTGCCGCGTTGTTGTGCTATAAAGTGCCGCGTGCGCGCGGAACCACACGTCGCCGTCGCCTCCGTTCATTCGTCGCCGGGATGCCGCCGTCGCGGCTCGTCCGGCTTCCGTGGCGTCCGAGCGCGTCCGAACGGTAGGTTCTACGCCGAGATGCGCGCCGGTGGCTTCCGGCTCACCCTCGGCACGTACAACACCCCGGAGCTAGCGGCGCGCGCTTACGACGCGGCCGCATGGCGATTTCGGCGTCCACGGTGCGACATGAACTTCCCAGACGTCGAATCGCTAGAGGAGGCGGAGTTCCTCGCGCCGACGCCGTGCCTCGTCGACGACGAGGACCGTCGCCGCCACCGCCAGGTGCAGCACCGGATCGCAATCGCCGAGCACGACGAGGAGTTGATGCGCCGGTGGAGGGCGCGGTTCCCCAACGACGTCGACAACACCGCCGCGTTCTTCGCTGACCTCCGGGCACAACGCAGGTCCAACAGGCGCCACCGTCGGGCCGTCGCCGTGTTCGAGCTCGATAACCCGAATACAACTTGGGCCGACAACGACCCTCGGTGGGACGACATTTGGACCGAGACAACCTCCGACGACGAGTAGATACTAGTTGTTTATCTATTTTATTGTATTTTCAATAAAGTCGTTGTGGCAGACGCTGATGATGAGAAAAGTTTCCCGCCAGATTACATGTGGAATTAAAGTACAGAACTCAACTGAAAATTAATTAAGATACATGGCCAGATAGTACTCGTGCCTAGCCCTATAGTACTCGTGCCTAGCTCAACTGAAAATTAATTAAGATACATGGCCAGATTCGACTGTTCGAGTCATTCAGTCATACTCGTGCCTAGCCCTATAGTACTCGCCACTGTAGTCGTCGTAGTCGCCGTCATCATCGTCGCTGGCATCGGGGTCGCGGTAGTCAAACCTCGGCGGGAGAGCACGCGTGGGCTGGGACTGAGGGTAGCGCAGGCGGGGGCCACGGTGGGCCATGACGCCCTGGAGAGTCCGGTCGCGCCACCACAGCCGACGGCCGGCCTCGTTGAAGTTCGAAGGAGGCGGGCCGCCCTCCTCGTGCTCGGCGAGCGCCCTCTCACGCCGATTGATGAAGAAGCTTTCCCAAGTCGGGCTGTAGTCGGGATGCCCTCGGGGATTCCTCCGCTGCTCGGCGTGAGCTCGAAGTAGTAGTGGTTCGTGATGGCCATCTCGCGCACCACACCTAGAGGGACAGGAGGGACCGGTACCCCTCCGACGCTCGAGCAACCAGCCGGTAGGGACGCGGTAGCCCGGCGGGCGGGGGTAGTTCGACGCGCAAAGCGCCTCCGCCTCCCGGAGGGTTAGAGATACGATGGAAGCCATGTGACCTGGTGATGAGGTTTGCGAGATATGAGTCTAGATGTGATATGTAAATGGAGGCCAAGCCAACATATATATAGTGAAAAAATGGCGGGAGGACGGAGGCGGGAAGCAATGGGAAGCGCGGGAAGAAAAATAGGCGGGAACGCAGTGGCGCCAAAAACTGTCGGTGGGATAAGGACGTGTGGGTAACCTTTAGTCCCGGCTGGTGGGTACAACCGGGACTAAAGATCCTTTTTTGTGTCATCTAACAAAGCTGTCGGTGGGATAAGGACGTGTGGGTAACCTTTAGTCCCGGCTGGTGGGTACAACCGGGACTAAAGATGTCGGCGAGATAAGAACGCATGGGTGGACGCACTGCTCGATGAGATAAAGCATGTAGCGCACGACGCCTGTCGAAGGAACAAGACAAAGTAGAAGAGGTGCCGTGCCTATAAAAGGAGCATCGATACGCCTTGCCAAGCAGATCAACAAGCCAAGCAGAGTTTCATTCCCATGGATGAAGGGAAGGGTTGGGAAATCTCCGTGGCGCAGCTTCTCGAAGATGTCGTTGGTGCACACGCCCTACGACATCTTCGAAGCTGCTCCTCGGAATTTTTCCCTGCAAGCCCCTAAACGACTACATCTCATCTAACGGTGTTGGGGAAAGGGTTGGGAAATCTCCGTGGCGCGGTTTCTCGAAGATGTCGTTGGTGCACACGCCCTACGGCATCTTCGGAAGCTGCGCCTTGAAGCCCTCCTGCAAGCCCCTGAACGACTACATCTCATCTAACGAGTGTTGGGGAAAGGGTTGGGAAATCTCCCGTGGCGCATCTCCACTTTTCATATCTTACATACGGTTAAATGATTACACAAAAATAAATGGGAAATTGATTGCCATGTTGAGATACTCATTTGTGCCATGGAGCATCTTCATCATTTAATCTTCTTCGGCCTTAACCATGGAGCATCTTCATCATTTAACTTGATGCTTGGATCAATGTTCACTCGAAGGGTGGAATTTCATCAAACTTATTATAATCTTCGACATGTACTGTCTTGTCCTCCACTCCCACGATGTTTCTTTTTCCAGAAAGAACAATGTGGCGCTTTGGCTCATCGTTTGATGTATTTGTTTCCTTATGTTTCCTTTTTCTTGGTTTGCTAGACATATCCTTCACATAGAAAACCTGGGCCACATCCTTGGCTAGGACGAATGGTTCTTCTCTATACCCAAGATTGTTGAGATCCACTGTTGTCATTCCATACAACTTGTCTACCTGAACCCCGCCTCCTGTTTTGTTGACCCATTTGCACCTAAACAAAGGGACCTTAAATGAAGGTTCATACTCAAGTTCCCAGATATCCTCTATGTAACCATAATATGTGTCATTTGGGCCTTCATTCATTATTGCATCAAAGCGGACACCACTGTTTTGGTTGGTGCTCTTTTTATCTTGGGCGATCGTGTAAAATGTATTCCCATTTATCTCGTACCCTTGGAAAGTCACTACGGTCGAAGATGGTGTACTGCAGGCCGGCAAGTACAGCTGATCTTCAATATCTTCGTTATTCGGGAGATGTTTTTGCAACCAACCGCCGAAAGTCGACATGTGTTCACGTCTAATCCAATCGTTCGACTGCCCGGGTTCCGGGAGCGTAGAAAGTTCTTGTGCTCACCGATATACGGAGCCACCATGGTGGAACTTTGTAGAGCTGTGTAGTGTGCTTGAGTCAAAGAAATCCCGTCCCTACATATCATTGATTTCCTTCCTAGCGTGCCTTTTCCACTTAGTCTCCCTTCATGCTGCGATTCGGGAACACCAATCGGCTTAAGGTCGGGAATAAAGTCAACACAGAATTCAATGACCTTCTCCGTTCCATAGCCCTTGGAGATGCTTCCTTACGGCCTAGCACGGTTATGAACATATTTCTTCAAGACTCCCATGAACCTCTCGAAGGGGAACATATTGTGTAGAAACACGGGACCGAGAATGGAAATCTCATCGACCGGGTGAACGAGGAGATGTGTCATAATATTGAAGAAGGATGGTGGGAACACCAGCTCAAAACTAACGAGACATTGGACCACATCATTCCGCAACCTCGGTAGAATTTCTGGGTTTATTATCTTCGAGAAATTGCATTGAGGAATGCACATAGCTTCACAATGGGCGGTCGAACATTTTCCGGTAGAAGCCCCCTCAATGCAATCGGAAGCAAGCTGTGTCATTATCACGTGACGGTCATGAGACTTCGAGGTTACTGGAATGTTTTCTTCTCCATATTTATTATTCCCTTTATATTGGAGGAGAAGCCAGACGGGACCTTGATACTGCTAAGACATTCAAAAAATATTTCCTTCTCTGCTTTTGTAAGAGCGTAGCTGGATAAATGACGTCCTTTAACTCTCTCATGCAGATTTTTGGGGTCTTTCCAACGTTGCTTGGTCCTCCCGTGCTTCGGTGTATCTTTTGTCTTCCCGTACACGCCCGAAAGCCTAGCAGGTTCACGCAAAGATTCTTCGTCACGTGCATCACATCGATTGAAGAGCGGACTTCTAAGACTTTCCAATATTCTAGCTCCCAAAAAATAGATTTCTTCTTCCACATGGGCGCGTGTCCGGCGGCGTCATTCGGAACAGACCGTCCGCCGGGACCCTTTCCAAATATTACATCTAGATCCTTGACCATACCAAATATATCAACACCATCACGATGGGGAGGCTTCCTCCGGTGATCAGCCTCACCGTCGTAATGCTTGCCTTTCTTTCTTACGGGATGGGTAATCCTAAGAAATCGACGATGCCCTGTGTACACGACCTTCGACCTTTTTCCAAATAATCACCTTCGAGCTCATGTAAACGAGTGTGTGCATGCATTGTATCCCTTGTTTGACTGTCACGAAATGTTACCAAGAGCAGGCCGGTCATTGATGGTTACGAAAAGCATCGCTCTTAGGTCAAATTCCTCCTGCTTGTGCTCGTCCCACACACGTACACCTGCTAGGGACCACGAGCTGTAGAAGTTCTTCGACTAATGGCTTCAGGTACACATCAATGTCGTTCCCGGGTTGCTTCGGGCCTTGTATGAGCAACGGCATCATAATGAACTTCCGCTTCATGCACAACCAAGGAGGAAGGTTATATATACAAAGAGTCACGAGGCCAGGTGCTATGGCTGCAGCTTCTGCTCTCCAAAAGGATTCATGCCATCTCGTACTTAGACCAAACCTTAAGTTCCTTGCATCTCGTGCAAAGTTTGGGAACTCTCTATCGATTTTTCTCCATTGGGATCCATCGAGCGGGGTGCCTCAACATCACGTCTTTCTTACGGTCTTCTTTGTGTCATCGCAACAACCTAGCGTGCTCTTTATTCCTGAACAAGCGTTTCAGCCGTGGTATTATAGGAGCATACCACATAACCTTGGCGGGAACCCTCTTCTTGGGGCGCTCGCCCTCAACATCACCAGGGTCATCTCGTCCGATCTTATACCGCAATGCGGTGCACACCGGACATGCATCCAAATTCTCGTACTCACCGCGGTAGAGGATGCGGTCATTAATGCATGCATGTATCTTTTGCACATCTAATCCTAGAGGGCGGACAATCTTCTTCGCTTCGTACGTACTGGCGGGCAATTCGTTACCCCTTGGAAGCTTCCTCTTAATTATTGTCGGCAACTTTCCAAATCTGAGTCGGTGACACCGTTCTACGCCTTCCATTGCAACAATTCCAGCGTGCTGCCTAGCTTTTTATGGCCATCTTCGCAAGTTGGGTATAACAATTTGTTGTGATCTTCTATCATCTTGTCGAAGGCCAACCTTTCCTTTTCGGTTTCACATTCTCTCCTTGCATCGGCAATGGCCCGGCCAAGATCATCATCGGCGGGCTCATCCGGTGCCTCTTGATCTTCTACTTCATTGTCTTCATTGCCTTCCGCGGTATCATCGTATTCGGGGAAATTGGGATAACCGTCATCATCCTCTTCCTCTTCTTCATTGTCTTCCATCATAACCCCTCTTTCTCCGTGCTTGGTCCAACAATAGTAGCTTGGGCATGAAACCGGATCGCAGAAGGTGGCTGTGAATGAGACTCGAGTGAGCGTAATTTACGGTATTCTTGCAGTCCACACATGGACAATACATGAAGCCACCATGTTTGTTTGCCTTCGCCACGGCCATAAAATTATCCGGGCCCGCGAGTGAACTCGTCAAACCGTCGGTCAATGTACATCCATTGCCGATTCATCTGCATGATATAATTAAGCTGATCAAAACCATTACAAAACATCACGATGTATATATACACATGCATTTTATCAATTACAGATGAAAAGGATAAAGTTGTTAACCTCGATGAAGAAAAAAAAAACAAGTTAAGTGTGGCTTGATTTGTGTAAACTCAAGTGGCAAATCCTCTTAAGCATTTCATCGAACACCTCTTGTGCATGTGAAGAAGAGAGGAGAGCAATACACCCCTCTTGTGAAGAAAGTGAAAAAATGGCCAAGTGTGGCTCACACTTGGGCGGGGCAAGGTTATATAGCCGAGATTGGGGACCTTGTCCCGGTTTGTAAAACCGGGTCCGAGAGGGGGGCTTTGGACCCGGTTTGTAATACAAACCGGGACTAAAGGTTCCCCACGCCTGACTACGGCTGCCGCGCCCAGCGATGGACTCTTTAGTCCCGGTTTGTATTACAAACCGGGTCCAAAGGCCACTACCGGACAAGCTCCAGCGGGTGGGGTCGTCCTGGGCAGAAACGAACCGGGACCAATGCCACCATTGGACCCGGTTTGGTTCAGCACTGGGACATTTGCTTGGGACCAAAGGCCTCTTCTCCACTAGTGAAACGCAGCAGTCGGGAAGTCGTCGACGTAGACCAGAAGATGCTAGAGAGCACAATCTCGAAAGATCGCCGTCCCGGAGAAGCTAGTACTAAGAAGGGACAGGAGATAATCCTAGCTCAGGCCAAACGCAGATTAGGGACTCTAAAATCGCAAGTTCCCCGACAAACGCCTTACGTGGATAAGCTTCACCAGGCGGAGGCGAAACTAGATCGACAAGTGAGTTCAATCGGTAGATCTTGGAAGTCACAATTGTTGATCGGTCTCGGGGATTGACAGCTGGTCAGTAGGACAAGCCCTGCCAGACAAACACACTAGGCCGGAGGAGTAGATGGTAAAGACACCGCCAGAAATGAGACCAGAAGGTGGTGGCGGCAAAGCACGGTAGGGTACTATGCACTACCTTGTTATATGTGTTATATTTATAACGGCTAGAGATATAGAAACATTGACATGACAAATGAGGGCCTTCACCGGCTAAAGTTCTCCTTTGAACATGGTTAAGCGAGGATGAAACCTTATTGACCCATGATATCCAAGATATGGAGATTCACACTGTATTTATATTTTCGAATTATTTCTCCCACAAAATTGCGATGACAATGACATCGGCAACGGTGGCTCCCCCAATCCCGGAGCCTGATGTCACGTCCTCTAAGGCCTCATGCCTTGCCACACAGGCTTCCCAAATGCGCGTAATGTCTTTGAACCATTTGACGGAAAACTCCTAACAACGCAATGCATGAAAAGGTCTGCGCGGAGATGCCTCCCGCTTCTTCTTGGCGCGTACGGCCTCCTTCTTCTTCTTTGTGCACTTCTCCTTGAGGAGAGACTCCAGGACTTCTCCACCACCATATGCTCCTAGATTTTCCCCTCCATCAACTCTAGGTCATCCTCCGCAAACCCGTACTAGCTTCTTGTCAGAGTAGGACCAGCCGACGTACGATGGGGAAGAGTTGTCTTCATGCTCGGGCCGGAAGGGATTGCTCATCCTCCCCAACCAGAGACGCTTGCTCATCATTTTGCGGTGGCTCAACACACGGCGGCGCTTGCGCTCGGGACTGCCACACCCAAGATAGGCGAGCGATCTTCTTAATGCAAGGCATATCGAAACTAGTGTGTCTCCTAGAGTGTTGTTGGGTGCCAAGACGGCATGCAGCAGCGTGGAGCTTTATATAAAGTTAGGGGACGCGGCCAATGAAGCTATCTCGTCGCCAACACGTGGCATTCTGCAGGAGGCCAAGAGGCTACACATGTCCAAAGGTAGCCTAGAAGACAAATGATTTTAATTCTTTGCTGTTTGGGATAGAGAGAGGAAAGGGAACATGTGAAATGAAGGGAGGGTCGCAAATAATTTACACATGATACCTATTAACGGAAACTTGTGTGATGCTGCGGGTAAACGCTGAAGGTTACTTCAGACAAGAGCGTGCGCGAAACTTTTTTTACTGTCCAAAAAACATTCACTAGTGGAAAACAGGGCTTCCGTGGGAGCCTTTTGTCGCGGGCGCGCCTGCACCCGCGACAAATGGCCTGGCCACGTCGCCCCGAAACCATGTGGAGCCGTCAGGGCCTTTTGTCGCGGCCTTTTGTCGCGGGCCGTATTACGACCCGCGACAAAAGGGGTCGAGGGCTGGCGCCTCTGACGGCACCCCTTTTGTCGCGGGTCGTAATACGGCCCGCGACAATAGGGCCATGCCTATATATAGAAGCAGCCACCCCCCACCTCATATTTTCCTTGGTGGTGAAGGTGGAGGTGTATGCTAGCTCATTTTTTCTACATGTGCACAAGAGGTGTTTGATGGAATGCTTGTGAGAGGGATGCCACTTGGTTTTATTTGATAAGATTTCTCCTCTTTTGATCCTAAAAGGTTAGCAACTATTTTCTCGACTATATATATATGCATAGTCCGTACAATACTAATTTTAGCAAGGTGATTGCATCCGATACATATATAATTGTACTTATGATGCGGATGAGTCATCCATGGATGTACGGTAACCGATGTGCTCCCGCTTTCGGAGAGGGCGTGAATTCTTTCCTGCTTGTGGCCGAGGCCAACAAGTCGAAGCAAGGTTTTATGTGCTGTCCATGTCTAAAATGTAAGAACGAGAAGGATTACTCTTGCTCAAGAGACATTAAGAGCCACCGCTTCGGTTTGGATTCATGTCCAGCTATAATGTTTGGACCAAGCACGGAGAAGAAGGGGTTATGATGGAAGACGGCGATGAGGAAGAAGATAATGATGACCAGTACCGATCTATGTTCTACTGAATGCTTTGATACCGCAATGGACGACAATGAAGAAGAAGGAGGTGAAGAACGAGGCATCGGATGATCCCGTTGACGATGATCTTCGTCGGGCCATTTCGATGCAAGAAGAGAGCGTGGCACGGATAAGGAGAGCTTGCGGTTCGACAAGATGTTAGAGGACCACCACAAATTGTTGTACCCAGGTTGTGAAGATGGGCATAGAAAGTCTGGGTAGCATATTGGAATTGCTGAAATGGAAGGCGAGAGGTCGGTGTGGTCGACTCGGGATTTGAGAAATTGATGATAATATTAAAGAAGTTGTTTCCAAGAAATAATGAGTTGCCCGTCGGTACATATGAAGCAAAGAAGCTTATCTGCCCTCTAGGATTAGATGTGCGAGAAGATACATGCATGCATTAATGACCGTATCCTCTACCGCGGTGAGAAGTACGAGAATTTGAATAAATGTCCGATATGTGGTGCATTGCGGTATAATATCAGAAAAGATGACCCTGGTGATGTTGAGGGCGAGCCACCCAGGAAGAGGGTTCCTGCGAAGGTGATGTGGTACGCTCCAATAATACCACGGTTGAAACGTTTGTTCAGAAACAAAGAGCATGCCCAGTTGTTGCGATGGCACATGGAAGAACGTAAGAAAGACGCGATGTTGAGGCACCCCGCCGATGGTCGGCGGTGGAGAAACATCGGGAGAGAGTTCCCGGATTTTGCAGCTGAGGCAAGGAACTTATACTTTGGTCTAAGTACGGATGGCATGAATCCTTTTGGGGAGCAGAGCTGCGATCCACGGCACACTGGCCCGTGACTCTATGTATCTACAACCTTCCTCCTTGGTTGTGCATGAAGCGGAAGTTCATTATGATGCCGAGTGCTTATCCAAGGCCCAAAGCAACCAGGCAACGACATTGATGTGTACCTAAGGCCATTAGTCGATGAACTTTTGGAGTTGTGGGCCAAACCAGGTGTACATGTGTGGGATGAGCACACCGAGCAAGAATTTGACCTACGAGGGTTGCTATTCGTAACCATCAATGATTGGCCTGCTCTCAGTAACATTTCAGGACAGACGAACAAAGGATACAATGCATGCACACACTTGTTTAGATGAGACTGAAAGTAAATATTTGGGAAAAAGCGAGAAAAGTTGTGTACCCGTTCAATCGTCGTTACCTTCCGTGCAAGCATCCCTTAAGGAAAAAAGGAAAGCATTTCGATGGCGAGGCAGACCGCCGTCCGAAGCCTATCCCCCGTAGTGGTGCTGATATATTTGACATGGTCAAGGATTTAAATATTATCTTTGGAAAGGGTCCGAGCGGTCGACCTGTTCCGAAAGACGCCGACGGACACGCGCCCATGTGGAAGAAGAAATCTATCTTTTGGGAGCTAGAATACTTGGAAAGTCCCGGAAGTCCGCTCCGCAATCGACGTGATGCACCCGACCAAGAATCTTTGTGTGAATATTCTAGGTTTTACGGGCGTGTATGGAAAGACAAAAGATACACCGAAGCACGGGAGGACCGGGAACTTCATAAAGGACGAAACGGCAAACATCCAGGGCAGTTTGTAGGGCCTGCCGGCTACGCTCTTACCAAACAAGAGAAGGAGATCTTTTTTGAAGCCCTATTCGGTATCAAGGTTCCGTCGATTTCTCGTCGAATATAAAGGGGATAGTAAATATGAAGGAGAAAAAATTCCAAAACCCGAAGTCCCATGATTGTCACGTGCTTATGACACAATTGCTTCCGGTTGCATTGAGGGGACTTCTACCGAGAAAATGTTCGACTAGCCATTGTGAAGATATGTGCATTCCTCAACGCAATTTCTCGAAGGTAATGGATCCGAAACTTTGTCGGGATTACGGGAAGATGTGGTCCAATGTCTTGTCAGCTTCGAGTTGTTGTTCCCACCATCCTTCTTCAATATTATGACGCACCTCCTCGTTCACCTAGTTGAAGAGATTAGAATTCTCGGTCCTGTATTTCTACACAATATGTTCCCATTCGAGAGGTTCATGGGAGTCTTAAAGAAATATGTTCATAACCGAGCTAGGCCGGAAGGAAGTATCTCAAAGGGCTACGGAAGCGAGGAGGTCATTGAGTTTTGTGTTGACTTTCTTCACGACCTTAAGCCGATTGGTGTTCCCGAATCTCGGTATGAGGGGAGGCTAGTGGAAAAGGCACACTAGGAAGGAAATCAATGGTGTGCGGGGACAAGATTTCTTTCAATCAAGCACACTACACGGTTCTATACAATTCCATCTTGGTGGCTCCGTACATCGAGAAACATAAGAATGCTTTACGAGAAATAAAACCGGGGCAGCCCGAGTCCTTGATTACATGTCAACACATGAATACCTTCGGCGGTTGGTTGCAAAGACATCTCATTAATGACCCATCTGTTGTGGAGCAGCTGTTCTTGTTGGCCGGGTTACCATCTTCAAACATATGTACATTCCAAGGGTACGAGATAAATGGGAATACATTTTACACGATCGACCAAGATAAAAAGAGCACCAACCAAAACAGCGGTGTCCGCTTCGATGCAAAAGACGAGAATGGGCAGACCACCACATATTATGGATACATAGAGGAGATATGGGAACTTGACTATGGTCCCACTTTTAAGGTCCCTTTGTTTCGGTGCAAATGGGTGAAGCTCAGCGGTATACATATTGATGATAAGTACGGTATGATAACGAGTGGATCCCAACAATCTTGCGTACCTTGACGAGCCATTTGTCCTAGCCGGCGAGGTGGCTCAAGTTTTCTACGTGAAGGACATGTCTAGCAAATCAAGAAAAAGAAATCAACAAAAGAATACATCAACCGAGGAGCCAAAGCGCCACATAGTTCTTTCGGGGAAAAGAAACATCGTGGGAGTGGATGACAAGACAGACATGTCGAGAAGATTATAATAGGTTTAAAGAAATTCCGCCCTTCACGGTGAAAATTGACCCAAGCATCTTACTAAATGATGAAGATTCTCCATGGCTACGGCGTAGAAGATCACAACACTAGATGGCGATGTAATAATGTATTCTTCATATATAGTTCCCAAGACAATCTCTACATTTATGTAATAATGAGAACCCTTTCCCCAACACTTGTTAGAGGAGACGGAGTATTCTTTCATATAATGTATTCTTTCACGGGCTTGCGGGAAATTTTCCGAGGAGCAGCTTCCGAAGATGCCGTAGGGCGTGTGCACCAACGACATCTTCGAGAAGCTGCGCCACGGGAGATTTCCCAACCCTTTCCTTCATCCATGGGAATGAAACGTGCTTGGCTTGTTGATCTGCTTGGCAAGGCGTATTGATGCTCCTTTTATAGGCACGGCACCGCTTCTACTTTGTCTTGTTCCTTCGACAGGGCGTCGTGCGCTACATGCTTTATCTCATCGAGCAGTGCGTCCACCCGGGATCTTATCCTGCCGACAGCTTTAGTCCCGGTTGCAGCCACCAACCGTGACAAAAGGTTACCGACGCATCCTTATCCTGCCGACAGCTTTAGTCCCGGTTGCAGCCACCAACCGTGACAAAAGGTTACCTGCACATCATCCCCCTAGATAAGGCCCTCCTAGATAAGCCTCCCCCAGTCTTTTGTCCCGGTTTGAGCCTCCACCCGGGATGAAAGTTTCGCGCGCCACTTCGTTCCCGCCTATTTTCTTCCCGCATTCCCGCCATTTTTCCACTATATATATGTAGGCCTTGGACTCATATCTGCAAACCTCATCACTCTCTCCCATGGCTTCCATCGTATGTCTAACACCCCGGGAGGCGGAGGCGCTTTGCGCCTCGAACTACCCCTGCCCGCCCGGCTACCGCGTCCCGACCGGCTGGTTGCGGAGCGTCGGAGGCGTACCGGTCCCTCCTATCCCTGTAGGTGTGCCACGCGAGATGGCCATCACGAACCACTACTATTTCGAGCTCACGCCCGAGCAGCGGAGGAATCCCCGGTGGCATCCCGACTACAGCCCGACTTGGGACAGCTTCTTCATCAATCGGCGTGAGAGGGCGGTTGCCGAGTACGAGGAGGACGGCCCGCCATCTTCGAACTTCAACGAGGCCGGCCGTCGGATGTGGTGGCGCGGCCGGACTCTCCGGAGCGTCATGGCCTATCGTGGCCCCCGCTGCGCTACCCTCAATCCCAGCCCACGCGTGGTCATCCGCCGAGGTTCGACAACCGCGACCCCGATGCTAGCGATGATGACGTCGGCGACTTTGATGACTACGGTGGCGACGTGTATAGGACTAGGCACGACTATGATTGAATGGCTCCAACATTCGAATCTGGCCATGTATCTTATTTTTCGGTTGAGCTCGTACTTTAATTTCAGTTCAATCGTAATAAATTTCGTGTCAACCACTTTATTGAACAAAAACAACCGACAACAACTTTATAAACTAAATTTAAACTAATAGAACCGACAACGACTTTATTGAAATTACAATAAAATAGATAAATTACTAGTCTAGTCTCTACTCGTCGTCGGAGGTTGTCTCCGTCCAAAGGTCATCCCACCGAGGGTCGTTTTCGGTCCAAGTTGTATTCGAGTTCTCGAGCTCGAAGGCGGCGACGGCCCGACGGTGGCGCCTGTTGGACCTTCGTTGTGCCCTAAGGTTAGCAAAGAACGCGTGCGGGGACCGCGCCCTCCACCGGCGCATCAGCTGCTCGTCGCGCTCGGCGATGGCGATCCTGCGCTGCACCGGCGATGCCGGCGACGGTCCTCGTCGGTGACGAGGCACGGCGGTGGCGCGAGGAACTCCGCCTCCTCTAGCGATTCAACATCCGGGAAGTTCATGTCGTGCCCCGGCCGCCGAAAGCGCCACGCCGCCGCGTCGTAGCGCGCGCCGCCTCTTCCGGCGTGTTGTACGTGCCGAGGGTGAGGCGGAAGCCACCGGCGCGTATCTCGGCGGTGAACCTACCGCTCGGACGCACTCGAACGCCACGGAAACCGAACGCCCCTCGACGACATGGAGGCATCCCGGAGATGAATGAGCGGAGGCGGTGGCGACGTGTGGTTGCGCCCGCACTCGTCGCTCTATATAGCGCACGCGGGGCATGGCACGTGTCAGCGGTGGCTACACGTCGCACGCCGGCGTCGGCGGGGCGAGGCACGTGTCAGCGGTGGCTACACGTCGCACGCCGGCGTCGGCGGGGCGAGGCACGTGGAAGCGGTGGCAACACGTGGCACGGGGACGCGACACGAGTGGCACGGCGGCGGTGCACAGGGGTGAAACATACACGACTATCCGTTTTATATGATGCGAGATGCAAATAGTTATATGGATGTCATATTCATGTTCATTGGATTTTTCTGATCAATTTTCATATATAAAACTTTTCTTTTTGAGTTACCATTTAAAAGTTATTGAAATAATATTTTTTTTTTAAAAAAAACAGAAAAACAAAAAACAGAAAAAAACAGAAAAACAAAAACGGTGCTCCAGGCCTGATCCGCGTCCAACGGCTCCAGGCCGTTGGATTCAAACGGCCGGAGCCGTTGGATGCGCTTCACGCGGATCGGCCGCCTCCCCCTCCCACCCCCTTTTGTCGCGGGTCGAGCCACGGTCGCTTGGGTTTCCGGCCGACGCGGAGACTTATAGAAGCCGAGCGAGAGCTAAACAACGCCAGCTGGAGGTGCAGAATGACCAGATGGCCGAGTTCCAACGCCGACTTGACCAGCGGCGGCGGGAGCTTCAGCAGCGGCGGCGGGAGATAAATGAACTAAAAGGACAGCGCCCGCCGAGATAATACCGCCGACATATCTCGGCGACGAGACAGACGGTGTGGCCGACTCGGAGGCCCCTTCTACACGGATGATGATAGATGCCGGTCCTGGCGTCCCCTTGGATGGAATCAAGGAGCAAACACCTTGTGATCTCCATGAGGTGTTCGGGAAGGTTTCGTTAAGGTGGCGGTCGGCTATGTCTTACCGGCATTTGGACTCGAAGGTGAGCCGGCAACATGGCATGGCAATCCGATTCCAGCTGGCTATGCTCGTGTCGGGGTGGATTCGGTTGTCCCGTCGTGGGAGACATTGGAGCTTGATATCCCCGGAGGTGATGGGGGGCTTACACTCGGAGAGGTGCTTCGGGAGAAATCATTCTGCGGGAAAAGAAGAACATCAAGCTGCCGAGCTGGGTAGCCCCTACCGGTCGTCCGAGCAGGTCACCATCACCTCCTCCGGATGATCGCAGGCCACCATCACCTCCTCCTACCGATCACATGTCGCCACCATCACCCCATGGGTACGACGTCGACCACGACATCGGTAGTCCATCTCCATCTCCGGCGCCGCCGCCTCCGCCCAAAAAGACTCGGAATGCACCCAGCCGGAAGCGTTTCAAGAGTCCCGTCCGCAAGAGGTCGCCCCTCCCAAAAGTACCAAAGGTTCCTCCCCCCGTCCTTGGGATCTTACCTGTCGAGGAAAATGCGGCCGCTGTTGCGAAACACAACTATGATCATTTCCATAAGCCAAAACCTCCAGCGCGAGCCATACACCGAGAAGCAAATAGCATATGCTACTAGTTTTCTGAACACACCATCGCAGTATGACTTACACGAGAAGAAGGATGACTATACACGCGCTCTTGCGAAGGTAATTGACCAAAAGAAGGCTGAAAAGGCTAAGGAGAAGGACATTGCTGGCACGAGCAAATCATCGGCTAGCGAAGTGCAGCTGAGAATAAGTCAAGCTGCAACAAATGCACCCCTCAAGGCCAAGCCAACGACAAAAGGCAAAAAGAGAAAGGAAGTTCCCCTCCTCGGTGCTCAGCCCAAACAATCGATCCCGAGCACTCAAAGTGTTTAATGTTCCCAAGTTGTACCAGACAACAGGGTGGTTTCGATATGGAAGAAGGCTGCAAAGCTAGCGGCTGCATGTGACGTTACCGTGGAGGAATTGATGTCTGCAGCAGATATAGTTCCCATTGCTGATATGGTTCCTCAATTTGTCTACGGGGCCGACTTGGTCAGCAAAGAGCAGCTGCATAAACTGCCAACACATATGCGGAATTTGCATCAGTGGTACCTTGATGCATGCAAGGAGAACATAAGGTTCATCGTGGCGCATATACCACGTGAATATTACTACCGAAAGGAGGAGATCCATATTGAGATAAATGAACTCTGGCAGTTATTCAATTTAGATGCCCTCGACAAATCTCTCATGAGTTGCTATTGCTTGTAAGTTGTTAACTACATATAAGTTCATTTTCATTCAGTTCATATTCGTTTTCATTGCATATACTCATTATTTCTTATGTGTTCTCTTATGCAGACTGAAGATCAGTGAATGCAAAAGTCACAATATTATCAATATTGGGTTTGTTGACCCAGATAAAGTAATGTTCAAACGGTAAAGTATGACAAAGAAGAAACGGGGGGAAACCTACTCAGGTTTTTGGGGGAGCAATATTTCTGTGATTCAATATTGTTTCCTTACAACTACGAGTGAGAGTCTTAATGATCTTTTATGCACATCCAATTAATGATTTTTTCTTACTCGATGTTAAGTGTAATTCCTGACGTATATACATAACATCATGTGCAGCTTCCACTTGGATACTCACTGGACATTAAAGTTGATAAGGGAATAGTTGAAGTAAGAGACCCACCGAGTAGAGGCGTGGACGGGTTCCGCGACTTGCGAAGTTGCTCCAAGTGTAATTTCCTTCATCGCCGCGTTATATCTTTTGTGAGATATCAATTAATTATCCACTCATTCAATCATTCTTTTGCTTGGCAGGGCTTGGACAGCTTTCAAGAACCATCATAAGCAGAGTACCCAGGCAGAGAAGCTAACATTTACTCCTGTACCGTGCCCTCAGCAGCCACAAGGGACGAATCTATGCGGATACTACGTTTGCGAGTCCATTCGCATGTTAACCACTGAGAGGCAGAACAACAATAAATTCAACGTAAGCAATAACACTCACAACTTTATTTATTATCGTCAATATTTCGTTATCAAGATTGATATAGTCATACTCATCTCATTTTCGTATATAGGTCGACTACATGCGGGACAGACTCCAACCAAAGGAACACCTACTAGGAATTGCGGAGGAACTGGCGGGACTTTTGGTTAGAGAAGTACTAAACAACAAAGGCTTGTTTAGTCCAAATAGATGCTCTACCTCCAAATAGACGGTCGTTAGTACCGCTTGTCGATCGTGAGCTAAATGTATATATATATGTAAGGGCTACATGTAAAGAGGAATCGACTTTTGCTTCCAACATTTGTTTGATCGATCTATATATATATATATTGAATGAACGTGTACAATTTCTAGTAGCGTACAAATATATGCAACTTTTATTTTCGAACGAAAAAAATGATATAACAGGGCGGTCGGTGGCGGGGGGGAGGGGTGCTGCACCCCTCAAACCCTAAAGCAGCAGCGTTGTGCGTGCGCCACGTATAGGGCCTTTTGTCGCGGGTGGTAACACCGCCCGCGACAAAAGGGCCTATGCCGTGCGCGCCCCGCAGCTGCCACGTGGTGGACCTTATGTTGCGGGTCGTAAGCGACCCGCGACAAAAGGTGGACCTTTTGTCGCGCCTCTGTTGTCGCGGCTGGCCGCCCGCGACAAAAGCCCCTACCCACCCGGAACAAAAGGCCTGTTGTCTACTAGTGATTCCAGTGTGCATTTTAAGTTTTTAACTGGTCTTACCTGGATGCGGTCTGGGGACAGACAGTCAAAATTATTGGATGTCTCCGTTGTTCCGCTCTCCACACGGAAAAGGACTTCCACGTGTCATGGAGGCCGCTTTTGATGACTTCGTAAAGAATTTAAATTTATATAGGTTTGCACCGTCTTTATTCATCCACTGTTGTTGTTTTTGCTGTGTCATTGTTTAGTAAAATGGAACCAACTCGCCTGTCCACTTGTCCGTTAGTTCCTCCGGCTTGAAGGCCATTGCAAACATCATCTCAGCAAGAATCAACAAGAGGGAGTTGCAAGTGAAGCAGAGACATATTGTTGCTTCATGGGAATACTATATCGACAGGCTCCTGGACTTTGCGAGTTCACCACGCTTAGCCTACGTAACATGCTCTCATAGTGAGCTTTTTATCATCTAGGAAGAGAGGAAACCCACTCGAGCTCTAGAGAAGCTCGAAACCGTTGGATGCAACTCCAACTCTAATTCCCGGTGCATCTTATTTCTAGTGGATTATACCTGGACCGTTCTCATGTCAATTGACTTTTTTTTGTCACTTTAAGCCTTCAGAGCCCTCCCTCTGCAAGCTCACATGGTATTTATAGACTTTTGCAATATATGTAGATGCAGTGTTCAGCCTCTCAATACCTATAAGCATTAGTGTGTTACCAATCATCCGTGCAGATTAGTACAAGTCCATCTGTCATCACCTACACGTGTTTGGGTTTTTGTAGCTATTTAACCCTCGTGATAGCACATAGGAGCTAGACTGGAGCTCAGCTTACCAGTTACCCCAACGCGCTGTTGTCAAATTTATGCGTCAGGACATGCATGGATGCGCGAAAATACGTGATGTATCAACTGTGTGTGCGCGCTTAGGGTACGAAACATGTCGTTTCGTCGGCTGCAGCTACCGCATCAGTTTGTTTGGATATACAGTATTAGAGAGATACATGGCCTCAAAATCACGTACGAGAGAAGTTGCAAGGCCAAGGACCGAGCAGGAGTGCCACCAGCCCACCACGGACCGATCGAGGCTGGACATGTACGAACCATCCTCTCGACAGGGTCACCACCTGCGACGAGGAGGAGCGGGTGAGCCCGAGGCCCTGAAGGAGGCGAGGAGACGGCGCTAAGGGCATCTCCAACGGGGATACCCAAATGCAAGAAATTCGTCCGTTTGGGTCTTTTCGGACAAAACCTGCTCCACGGACAGCAATAAAGTCCGGCGCGACCCAAACCCGTCTTAAATTTGGGCGGACTTTGCGTCTGTCCGGCTGGCTCTGGACAGCTCCGGACGTCCGTTTCTATCCTCCCAGCCCCACACTTTCTCTCTCCTATGTCTTCTTTTTCCCATGGAGATGACCGGCATAGCCACCGGATTTTGGCTGGCCTAGCCAACTACCGCCGTCGCCGACGCATGGAGAACGCCGTCGCCGATTCCTCACTTTTTTTCACCCATGCCGGAAGTTGCCGCTGCCAAAACGAGCTCCGGCGGCAAACCTCGTCGACGGCGACGCGCAGGGCGACGGCCGATCGCGCGTGCACGAGCACCGGCGGAGCTCGGCGAGGAATAGGGACGCGCCCACGGCGGCGAGGAACAGGGCCGCGCCCACGGCGGCGGCGAACGGCGGCGACGAACAGGGCCGTGCCCACGGCGGCGTCCTCGGCTGCGCACGGAGCAGCGCCCGCAATGACGGGGCAGCGCCCCGGCGGCGAACGGGCGCGCGAGCCACGCCGCTGCAACTCCCCCACGCCGCGCGCTACAGCTCCGCCAGGGCCGCGCGCTGCAGCTCCGCCCACGCCGCCCCACGCCGGCCGCCCCGCGATGCAGCTCGGCCAGGGTCGCCCGCTGCAGCTCCGCCCGGGCGACGCGGAAGCTCCGCCCACGCCCTCGCCTCGCCATCGCGTCGTGCCTTGATGCCGTCCGCGCACGACTCGCCGCGCGTCGGGGCGGCCTCGCCTTGCAGCGCCTCGCGGCGCCTCCACCCGAGGCCTCGCCTCTTCTCTCGCTGGCGCCATGGTGGCCCGCTGCAGAGCTCGCCGTGATGCGCGTGCGCGAGGCGCCGAGCTCGCCGTGCTGCGCGTGCGCGAGGCGCTCGTCCCGGCCGTGCTCGTCGTGCTGCGCGCTGGCGCCGAGCTCGCCGGGGACAGCCGCCAGCGCCGGGCGACTGCAGGGGCGTCCGTGCTTGGCCGCCCAGCGAAAGCAGCGACCCAGCGGAACGGGCCTGGGTGGGAGGCGAGGACGCGGGAGACCACCGCGGCGGCGGGGGCGCGCCGGTCGACGCCGGGGCCGTCCCAGAGGAGGTGGGCGTCGTCGAGGACGAGCGGGCTGCTGCGCCACAGGCCGTGCCAGCGCCGGGAGAGCGCGTCCGTGCGAGCGCCCAGGCGTGAATAGCTGCAACCTCCACCGCGCTCAGCTGCGCGTCCATGACCTGCACGCTCCGCTGCGAGCTCCCGCACGGCCACCGCGTCTCCTCCAGCTGCACCTCACTTGCGCGCTCCGCTGCGAGCTCCCGCACGGCCACGGCCAAGCCCGCGGCGACGGGGCCCCGCCCGCGGCGAATGGGGATGGCGGAGGTGGACCTGCGGCCCGGCGCGGCGAGTGCGAGGGCGACGTCGGAGGCTCGAGGCCGGCGAGGCGCTCGACGTCCGCGCTCTCTCTGCCCGCCCTGGCCTCGCCCGCCACGCCGTCCTTGCCGCGCCGCTGCTCTCGCTCGCAAGCTGCCGTGGACGCAGGTGAGGATGGTGTCCGGTTGGGTCGTGTGTGGGGTTGGGGAATAAAAATAAGGACGGACGTCTGTGTGCGTCCGCGCGACATCCGCGTGTCCGCGGGACGACCCAAACGGATGAAATACACTGTCCGTTTGGGTCATTGGGTTGGAGATCAAGGTTTTAAATAGCGTGCTATATCATTTAGCGAGGACCATCTCCAAACGCTATACACGTTATAGCGCGCTATAACGCGCTATATATATATAATAGCATTTTGCAAAAAGATATGCAAATGTTAAGGATTTCGGCAACTAAAATCTTGTCCAGCAGACAAATTGCATAACCCGGTCGTTCAAAGTAGATTCCCAGGACCAAATTAAAGACAACATTTTTTAACACATAATTATGATTTAGAGCCAAGAAGGCAACAACAAAGGTGAAAGCACTCATTTAGAATCGGAAGAACTACACATGTTCAATACATCTACGCATCTACAAATCGGGATGAGGAGGAGGTTCTAGTCAGCTCTAACCTGGTGGGTGATTTTTCTAAGGCATCTCCGACATCCGAGCCGAAGGAAGTAGCTGACAGAACTCTGTGGGAGGAAGCAACGCACGCCGACGTCACGCTGGAAGAGGCAGCCGCCGCCATCGCTTCCGTGCGGAACTGCTAAACTGGGATTTAGGCTAGATTTTGCCGTACGTATACGGGCTTTAGGTATTTAGCTTTGTTGGGGAAATTGGACTTTTGGGCGGGCGGATGGGTTGGCATGCAGTTTTGGACCTTTGTTTTTTGCAGCTAAACGTTTTAGCACCGCTACGTGTTATGTGTTTTAGCGCGATTTAGCACGATTTAGCGTGTTATTTCGTGTTTAGCACTGTAGCGGCAATTTTCTGTCAAATATAGCGTGGAGGGTCCAAATCCGCTATTGCGCGCTAAAAGCGGCGAAATTGGGCGCTATTTAAAACCTTGTTGGAGATGCCCTAAGCACTTCACCGGATCTTTGTCGGAAAAGAAAAGGCACTTCAGCGCGCTGCGGCTGGCACACCTGTCTCGATTTCTACAAGAACTCATTGGAAGCATAGCTGATCATTCCGTTTTCAATACACTGGGCCATTTAAAAATTAGTATAGTTTCATTTACCTGAAAAATTGTTTTCTCTTTCAAGCTACTGGCGCAAGTACGTGTTGCGTCCCTTGCCATGTTTGGGAGGTGGAGAGATCATGCCGAGAGGAAACTCTTGCCCTGGACCTTCTAGGGCCACGACGGCGGCGTCCATGGACGTCGCTTCCTTCTTGAAGGCGTCGTTCTGGCTTCTCCCTGCCCCCTTGCGTGCTCCGGGTGAAAACCCAAGATCCCCGGATCGGGCGGTGACGGCACTCCGGTGTCGTGCTCTTCTTGAAGACACCGTCTTGGAGTCCACAACTCGAGGCTCTCCGATGGTTGTGACGGAGGTGATTCTTCGGCGATCTTCGGCAAGGCTTGCTCCGTGCCCCTTCCCTTGTCGAGCTACCTTGGTGCTGCTGTTCGGTTTGTGGGCTTCGAGGGTTGGCCCCCGGTGGTGGTCGGCTTCCGGTGGCGTTTCTGCGACGGAGGAGTTCTGTTGAGGCGCGCGTGAAAATGGCTCGCTCTCGAGTGAGCTCCGGCCCGACACTGTAGACTCCAGCTCTTCTCCGAGTCTCGTAGGCGCTTTGGCTGAGCTCGTTGATCACGCTTCCGGTTGTAGCTTCTTCGGTAGTTCGTGTGGGTGTGTGGTGTCGTTCTGTAAGCTGGGTTCAGCACTTTGTATCGTTTTCGCCGTTGGTGACTTTGTTAATTCAAAGTTGGGCACTTGAGTGCCTTTTATCTAAAAAAAAGTACGTGTTGCCTAGCCAAGAAGAGAGACGGTAATTTACAATGAGATGTAACCTGAACTAGGTGACACTTTGCACGGGCATGAAAAGCGATCTAAGAAATACTACCTCCATTGTTTTTTAATTTACGGGAGTCACTACGATCACGTCCAATCTTGTCCGATCAGCTTCAATTTAATACGAACGGAGGGAGTATGTCCGTATATAAGGGACACAAATCTTTCATGTAAAAAAATTAAATATGACCTAGAAGGACAACAATGCTGGAGAGAAATTGAAGAACAGATCAAGATACTATACAATTCGACGGCACTAAAATAATATTAAAAAATGCAATTCTCCCATGCACGGGATGTCCCGTGCATGGGAACACTTTCACTCTCCTTCTTTCCCTTATTATTTTACAGTTTTAGATTCCCTCTTGGCCACACTACTACATTTAGATCTAAAACTAAAAATATCCGTAAATTTTGAATGATAGGTTTAATTTACAAACTGTTTGAATATTTGTTGTTTCTAGTAAATGGATCTTCAAAATAACACCAATATTGAATAAATTTTGACATCGTCTGAAAATCAACTTTTAAAACTTGATAAAACATGTTGATATTTCATGAAACAAGGTGAATTTTTTGTTCAAACATTATGTTTCAAACTAGGTTCATTAAAGTTAGAAAATATTTGAAAATTATCTTAGAATTTGATTTGAAGACACATTTTTCGTATCTACTTTCATTGAGTTTTATTGTGTAACATCATATTTGAATGTGTTACAAATTTTGAAATTTGAAATTTATCAAGCGAAGCATTTTTGGCTTGTTTAAAAGATATAATTGAAAATAAATACACACATTCAAATGAAATATTAATCTTTTATATATTCCAATAGATATGGATCTTTTTAAACTCAACACTAGAAATTAAATCCATGTATTAAAAAATAACAGGGAGAGTACAAGTGTGGGGTAGGGTTCATGGAAAGATTCCTTTAGTATGTGAATGTCAAAGCTAATATGATGAAACGAATGTCAGGTACTTACACCGGATGTCCGTTGAACGGGCCTTACACTAGCCACAATCGGAGTATCATAAGTAGTATTATGCATGTCATGTTGGCAAAAATCTGATGTGACGCACCAATTAATGAGGTAAGAGATGAGAGTGGTATCATAATATAATACCGTATCATAGCACGTAAAACTAGAAAATTTAATGAAAAACACATTATGTACACAAATTTGCATTGACATTGTACAAAATATTAAATATGATGATATTATGATACTATCTTATGGTACTACGCATTATGGGGGTACTATCATAAACTAGTATCATGTGCATAATACTAATGTATGATACTTTCTATTGTGACTAGTCTTATGCCGTTCTCCAACAATGTTGGAGGGAAAATGAAGAACGGAGAAAGATACAGACCAACTGATCGATACTATACAATCCGACAGCACTAAAATAATTTACAGTTTCCGGTCGCGCGGGCAAAGCTTAGTGATATACTGGCATGCTTTGCTCCATTGCCTACGTGTTTGGATAACTGCCAGGAAAGAATTGTTTCAGCTTCTACATTCCGAAAATATACACTGTTATTGATTTTGCTTCCTCAAACTTTGTTCCCAACGCATCCTATTCTGAATGGACTTTCTTATGCTGCTCGAGTGCCACTTGTTTTGTCATTTTGATCCTCTCATTTTTTTCGTGTCACTCCCCTAAACCAATGGTATTTATATGGAGAAGCATAAGGGTGAGTACATACGAACATGCCGCACTTAGTATACACTTGCATAAAGGGTGGCATATAGCCTCATCTTACTATATATAAATGATTCATATCTTTAAAGAAATTAACCATGTGCAATATTTACACGCAGGCCACGTAGCCCTTCATAAACTATGAAAGAGTTTTCACAACAAACTATGAAATACTTACCACAACATAGCATCTTGCACATCAAGTGATCTGTTAAACATTAAAGCTTGTACTCTTGAGTGGTTACATCTATTGCTAGTTCTCTCATCCATTGCTACTTCAGTCATCCATAAACATGGTGAAGGTGGAGAGAGAGAGGCGGAGTCGAGAGTGGTAATGGTAAGATGAGCAAATAACATTCGAGCAAGTACAAAGATGATCTATTGGAGTTAGGATGTGTTGGGAAATAGAGTTGGAATTGCAGAGTAGTTGAATGTTTGTATTCTTAGACAAAGAGAGGTCGACAAACTTTTCTCTTGGATTATCTAAGAAAGATTGCATAACATCTTAGCATCTTCTAGCTGAAGTGCAGGGAGTGGATTTGTGCAATCGTACTCGCTTGTTAAGGGGTCCTTATCCCGAGAATTGCTCATGTGGTCCTGCTCATACACCTCAGGTCGGGCCTCACATAAGAATACATTTCAGTAAAGGAGAGCCCGTGCGGTGGCATTTGGATGTAAATAGTATGGAAAATAAGGGCATCATAATATACGAATTCAGAATGGCCCCAAGCTAGATGCCCAATAAACAGCTTAAAATTGGATTCTTTAATCTTTAGCTTGTTTTCACCTACAAAATGTCCAAAAACCCCAAACGAATTGGACTTAAATTTATAACGCCTAAAGATATAGTCTATTAACATAGTAAATGGGGTCTTATGTCTTCACCATTGAAAATGCTTCTTTGAACCATGGTTCCAAGCGAGGATATAATCTTTTCCACCGGATATGGATATTCACCTTGTATTTATATAGGCGAAATATTTTCACCAAAAAATACTTGCTCCTTATGTCAGGGTCTCTTCGCGTTATTACCAACTAAATTCATTATTTTAGATCCTAGGTTTGCTGAATTGCTTCCAAATCCATTGTCAAGCTCATGAGATTTATACAGTTTATATGATTCACTATGATTTATAACTCCATTTCTTTACATTATATGATTCATTTAATTTAGTGAGCCTCTCAAGATTTATATATACGATTCATTTCCTTGATTCGCAAGTAGTATACCCATAGGTCAACCATTGGAGCGCCAGGGTTTTTGGGGTTATCCGTAGCTTCTGGATAACGTACCAAAAGCTGTGGGAGGTTAGAAATGAATTTAGCATGTTAAAAACAAAAAGGATGAGAGTATATACTAAAAGCAAGGAATTATGTGATACTGACAGCTAAGTTACATGACATTTACAAAACTCATCATCTTTATATGAACGATTTTGAATATGTATTTTTGGATTTCCCATTAGTTTATCTTTGTATTTCTTTTTTCCTACAAAATTCGATAATTTCAAATATCGATATGGCTGCCACTCGTGGAAAACCACTGGCGTAACGTCCATCAATCCTCTTTGAGATGGTAAGAGGCCAAATCAGTCTAGTGTCAAAATTTAGATTGATTTTAAAGTTCGTGGACAAAAACCAGGATCACCAAAAGTTTTTTTTTTTTTTTTTTTTTGAATAACAGCAGGAGAACTGCTGTGTTCATTGCATTAGAAGAAAAAGGTACAGAGACCCAAACTGCTCCGTTTATTGAAGGAAAACCGAGCGAAAACCTATACATTAACAAGAGCACCACTAAACATAAAGAGCGTCAGGAAGGCTAGGAGCGACACAAACGAAGAAGCACACCACCGGGGCAAGCAGCGTCACCGAAAATCATCCATCGTGCTTACGGTGGGACGACTTCGACTTCATTGCAACAACACCAAGGTCCCTCTAATCAAGTCGCATCGATCACATTTGCCACGAGCTTCTTTGCCGGCTTCAACATCACCAGAGAGAGAAGACATAACCGAAGGGAGGCGGCATGTGCCGCTCCGGTCTTGAGAGGGCGGAAAACAGGACTCGTCTGACGCCGCCTGCATGTCGAGAGTGCTCTTGCTATCGCCACCGCGGGGCAGCCCTACGAGCACCACAGACTCCAAGAACGCCAACAATTGATAGTGCCCGGCCAGCCGCTTGACCCCAGCCCAGGTGCTCCCATCAGTACCATGTCTCCAAAACGATGCTTCCAACGAAGTCGCGACGTCGAGGATGCCGCCATCGCCAATCCGACAAGCAGATTTAGGTTTTCACCCAAAGACAAGAACCAAGAGTGGGAGAAGTGCCCGATCTCCTCGGTAACGCCTTCAACAAGGTAAACGACACCGAAAGTGACGTCGTCACCGGCATCGACGGAAGTCGAGCAAGATTTTCATCCGGAGAACCGTGCACCTCACCGGAAACCTAAGTTCCTGGCACACCTCAGTCACACCCGACCACTCCACATACCTCGCCAGAGCACCATCAAAAGACGCCTTCATGACCAGCAACTCCGCCGGCCACCAAGAGCTTGTGTGTACCCCACCTGCTTCCGGCCATCAACAAGGCAGACTGCAAACTGCCGCAGTCGCCAGGGTCCCGGATCTGGAGCAAGGGCCGCTTGGCCAACCGCACGAACTGAAGCATGCCTTCCGCCCTGGCCAGCGAGGAACAGCGCCGTCTCGCCAAGTCTGCAAATAGCTGGAGAAGTGCATCGTGCCACCACGCAAAGGCCAGGGCCCGCACTGCCCAGATCCGGCCCAAACGGGCTCGTGCAGCACGCCCGCGCGCCAGCCGTCCTCCGCCGTCCCGCTTGGAACCGGCGCATCCCAACCCACCACCGCGCCGACGCCCGCTTGGGCAAGGCCGGCCTCACCCGCGCCGGCGCCCGCTTGGGCAAGACCGGCGAGAGCACCCCATCGCGTCCACCGCGAGCTCGCCCCAAACCGCCTTCGGAAGCCGGGGCCGCCGCCACCGCGGCGAGGCCAGCGGCAGCGGCGGAGGAGGAGGGCTTAGGAGGAGGACCTGGCCGGGGACGCTCAGGTTCCCCCGTGCCGCCCAGCAGAGCGACGCGGGGGCGGCGGTTCCGTGCTTTGGGGTGAGGGAGAATGAGTCGAGAAAGTTTCTCCGGTCCGGTCTGGAGGTCGTTACTCACTACTGGCGTTTCTTTCTGGATCACCAAAAGTTGGCCCGCCTAAAAGGCCGGTATCTGCAAAACCTTTATGTTGGGACACGCGCAAATTTAGTGAACTTGAATGTGCATTCTTTACTAGTTAAAAATACATTATCTAGAAGTATTTTGTAACTTTAATTTTTTTTATCTCTAAACCAATTTTCATGTTAGGTATTACTCCATGTGTAACTTTCATTGCCGTGAGTAGTTAGTTATTCCCCATGTGTAACTTTCATTGCCAGTGACTTCACAACGTGGAAGCCACGAGTCCAAAAGAAAAACTGCCTCAGTTTTATAGCAAGCTGTATAGAGTACTCCCTCTGACACTTATTTTGAAACGGACGGAGTACATAAAAAGTTTTCTTAAAGGGCTTGCTTTTTTTTAGAAGGATCACTGCATTTATATTAAACCTCTGAAAAGTCTAGAGCTAACCGAGATACAATAACAGCCGGTGGAACACCAAGCCATGCATTACAATTACAATACTTATTATGACAGGTAACCTTTGCTAACATATGTGCAACCTTGTTCGCCTTATGACGCACTGTACGCACCGAGTACTCCTCGAAGATCTTGAGAATAGATCAGATTGTTAGGGAATATACTTGTTGTATTACCAGGGGGCCAAAGGCCACAATATATAGTACATGTACAGGTGCACATATGCAGAAAGCCCCCTAACATATGGGGAAACTACAAACAATATATATATATACATCTAACACCCCCCCTCAAACTCATGGTGGATCCACAACACTGAGTTTGGAGAGGAAGAAATCATGCTGCGCTCGAGTCTGTGCCTTCGTAAAGAAATCCGCCAACTGCAAATCTGAAGGCACATAATGAACCGCAACAACATCATCATGTACCTGTGCACGCGTGTAAAAAGCATCAACACCGATATGCTTGGTCAGCTCATGCTTGACCGGATCACGTGCAATACTGATAGCACCTGTACTGTCAGACAAAAGTGGAGTGGGTGTCGTAACAGAGACCCCAAAATCTGCAAGCAACCACCGTAACCAAGTCACCTCAGCAATCAACAAAGCCATAGCCCGCAACTCAGCCTCAACACTCGAACGGGAAGCTGCGACCTGTTTCTTCGTCTTCCAAGCAACAAGCGAACCACCAAGAAACACACAGTAAGCAGAAAGCGAACGACGATCCGTAGGATCACTCGCCCACGTAGCATCCGAATAGCACTGGAGCTGGAGAGAGCTGGAACGGGGAAAGAAAAGGCGACGAGTGATCGTGCCACGAAGATAACGAAGAACACGGAGGAGATGACTATAGTGAACAGTGGTAGGAGATGAGACAAACTGACTCAGAATATGAACATGATAAGAAATATCGGGACGAGTGACAGCAAGATAAACAAGACTCCCAACAAGATGGCGATAACGAGTGGGATCAGGAAGAGGATCACCATCAGTAGGACGAAGCTTAACATTAAGCTCCATAGGAGTATCAACTGTGCGCTCATTCCCAAGAGCAGCACGAGCAAGAAGATCCTGAATGTACTTTTCATGAGAGATAGAAAAGCCATCAGAAGTGGAGGAAACCTCAGTGCCAAGAAAATAGCGAAGAGGACCAAGATCAGTCATAAGAAACTGATCACGAAGACGAGCCTTGACGAAGGCAATATACTCAGGATCATCACCAGTAATGATCAAATCATCAACATAGAGAAGAAGAAGAGTACGTCCACGAGGAGAAGTGTGAACGAAAAGTGCTTGGATCATGAAGACTAGGAGAGAAACCAGCAGCGAGTCACCACGAGGCGAAGCGCTCAAACCAGGCACGAGGGCCTGTTTGAGACCATAGAGAGAACGTCGAAGACGACAAACCATCCCATCGGGAACAGAATACCCAGGAGGAGGCTGCATGTAAACCTCCTCACTCAACTCGCCATTAAGAAAAGCATTCTGAACATCAAGCTGGGAGACAGACCAGCGGCGAACAGAAGCAACAGCAAGAAGGGTACGCACAGTAGTCATATGAGCCACAGGGGCAAAAGTCTCATCATAGTTGTCAACACCCGGATTTTTAAGTCCAGATGCCTATTATGCCATACATCGCAATCCCAGGAATATTGTTGTTGCGAGACATAATAGTTGAATATCATAGAGTCATCATTTATTACAACACATAATCGTCTTACAAAGGTAGATCACATGATCCAAAATTACAATAGTAGTTGATCTATCGATCAACGAACATCACCAATAGCGGAAGCGAAGTAGTAGTGGCTATCTAATCCACAGGCCAACGCTTGACGTCAGGAGCGGTCCTAATTGTCGTAGACATCCTGCTGTCCATCTTCCTCGTACTGCTGTTCACCTTCATAGTCTGGCCATTTGAATAGCCAGGGACAAAGCCATGAGTACTTTTAAAGTACTCGCAAACTAATATTAGTGTAAGCACCATCAATTATAGTAAGGGGATACTAAGCTCTAGGTTTATTTGCATAAAGCCAAATTTATTTCATAAACATTTAGTAAAGATGCTTGAATCACTATACTAACTCAAGTGGGAACATTAGTGTCATTCCCACAACTCTGTTGTGATTCAATTTAAAGTCACCATTCACCTTTCAAATTCAAGTCCCAAGTCATATGTCACATTTTTGAAAATGGTCTGATGACGGAACAGTATGGCCTTTCCAACCGTCCATAACCGTGGACGCGGCTATTCGAATAGTTCTACACTCTGCAGAGGTCGTACACTTGTGCCACAATATTTGCAATAATCCGTCAGGGTTAACTGGCCCTGATTTATCATACTCCGTATGCGGACTACCAACCATAACCTTTCACTTACATACTCTAGTATAAGCACCTCTCCCCATGAGCTTGGCCTCCCGGTGAAAACCGCGATCAACCCGGGAACCGCACGGGGCTTGGGCCGGACATTCACCTCATTCACGTCATATCACATCATTTCTTTTGTTGTAGAGGCAGCCTCCAGCCTAACCCCGATGACGCTTGTTCGGAGGGAACCCATACTAAAGCACATAAATTTCTAGTTAAGCCCTTACCCATATTGGGTATTGTGGGGGTACTTTCAAATTGGAATGGTATCGCATCCGAACCCAACCATCAGTTTTTGTCAAGTTTCACCAAGTCATTCACCAGTCATATTCACCTTCAAAATCTTTCAATAGAATGAAGCATCATTCCAAGGTTTTCAAAGTCATTTCATTTCACAAGTTCCCAACTAGAGTAGTCACTTTTAATTTAGCACTAGCATCTATGTATGAGGGGTGCTAAGTACTTTGTTGTGCTTCTAGGCTAACCTTGATACTCTTGTACTAATCCAGTACTAACTAAGTGAATCATAATTCAAAAAGTACTTTGATAAAACAAAAGTAAATAAAGCTTGTAAAGTAAAAGCTGGGAAATAGGATCATAAGCATAAAGTAAATGGGGTAATGTCTTGCTCATGGTGAGCTTTGCACTTTGCAAGAGTATTATCTTGCCTTGATTGGTGTATTGATCAAAGTTTTCTGGCTCTTCCTCCTGGTAGAATACCTCCTCCTCTTGATAGTCTCCGGTACTAGCGTCTAAAAATGAATACGAGGATACAATCACCAAACAATACTTAAGTACTCTTAATTAGCCTTAATGGCTCACTCAGATGATCTAGCATCACTACTTAACATTTATTCACAAATTATGCTAGGGTTTCTTTATTTAATATTAGGAAAATAATTTCCTCTCATTGAAAATGTGGGTTAGGGTTTCTATTTGGTTTGGGAGAAATAATTTCCTCTCATTGAATTCTTCTTAAGATTTAATCTTCTCAAATAACCAGGGATGATCCCATGTTGACCAAGGTCAACACTTCACACTTATTATTTGAGAGAAAGGATTTAAATGAGATTCATCATCTCATGTGATTTAAATAACCATGGCAATATTAAATCCTATTTTGATTTAAAGTCTATAAGTGAGCAAGTATGAACCTATGCAGTAGAGGTCCTCATATTACTTCATAATACTTGAGAAAATGATTTAAATGAGGTGCTATCCTCATAGATTTAAATTCCTAAAATTTGAAATAGTTTAAATGGGCTAGTATTGACTACATAGCCAATATTTTGATTCTAGCCCATGATCATGCAAAACAACTATGCTATATTTTTGCATAAACAATTAGATTATGTCAAATGTGATTTATTAGAGTTGGAATCAACTTAAAGTTATTTATAGATAATTTCTAATATTTATTTGAATTCAGAAAAGGCCCTGCCTTGTTATTTTTATCATTTAAATTTTATTTCGAAATTGGACATGAGGCCTGTGGCATTATTTAGATAATTTCATGAGCTTTCCAAAAATATAACATTGGTTAAATTTGGTGTAGTAGATTTCAAACTATTCAATTTTGAAGTGGGCAGCAGTATTGCATTTGAACTAAAATGGATTAACTCATATTTGAATTACTGGGCCACGCGGGAAAACGAAATGGGCTAAACAGATTAAACGGACTGGGCCGGCCCAAATAACGCTGACCACGCCGCGGGCCGCCTGACAGTGGGGTCTGCCTGTCAGTGGCGTTTAATCGCCGAAGCGGTACGCAGCGCTGCGGGCCGTCGGATAAAAAGGAAGATCGACGGCCGAGGATCGTCACCTTCCTCGACAGGGCTCGCCGGAGAGTAAACCCTACCGGCGGCCAGAGGGTTGCGATAGGAGGCTCACCAGCGTCTAGCGAGATCGGCGAGGCGGGCAATCGACGTTGTCGACGACGGCGAGTCGATTGGTGGTCGTGGGAGCTCCGGGGGTGCGCGGAATCGTCGGCTTCGTCAAGCTGCTGTGGCGGCGGGCTCCGGCCAAATTCCGGCGATGGAGTGGGCAATGTGGGGAGGAGAGGTGTCGAGGATGCTCAGAGAAGAGAGGGGAGGCGGCTGGTGTGCTGTGATCGTCCAGGAGCGGCCTCCTTTTATAGGGGGTCGAGGTGCTGCGGGTGCCCGTGGGAGGTCGTCCATGGCGCCGGCGTCTGGAGCGGTGAAGGGGCAATCTAGGGGGCGCGTAGCGTTGCAGTCATCCGAGGGGTGCTAGTGAGCTTGACGGCACGGTTAAAGGGGGTCTGAGGCGAGCTGGCGATGATGGCGTCCGTGCAGTACCGTGGCGGCAGGGAGTTGATCATGGCGAGGGCTAGGGTGCACGCGCAGGCGTTCTAGCATGTCTAGGGTGTAGCTGGGGTGGTGGTGATCATGCGTGCCAAGTGGGAGAGGGAGAGAAGGACGAGAGCGTGCTGGCGAGAAGTTGTACTGCGGCGCCCAGTGTCGTGCCAGGGCGCGCTCACCGCGTGCCTGGCACGGTTCTGGCGCGTCTGGGCGCGAGGTGTCCCGGCCAATATCGTGCAAGCCTTTATCTAGGAAGGGTACTGGCATGCGTAGAGTGGTGCAGGCGAGCTAGTTGACAAGGAGAAAGGGCTCAGAGGGAGATGGAGAGGATGAATGGCATGGTGGTGTCCTTGGGCTCGGCATGGTGCAAAGGTGATCATGCCAAAGCTTTAATCGACCAAACTGGTACCAGGCTTGATGCAGGGGAGGTACAGGAGCATCAATGATCAAAGAGTAAAGGGGTTTAGGCTTTGGACCAGAGGATAATAGGGTGTGTGCAATTTCTGAAATGATGCCTGCCAAGTGTTTGTATAAATGGCCGCATGAAAATTCTTTTCAAAATTTGAAATTATTTTTGGTGCACTTCATTCATATAAATAAAGAAGTAGAAAGGTGGTGGTGGTGGTGGTGGTCAATTTGGTGAAGATTTGCAAAGTTTCAAAAATGGGGTTATCTACACTTTGTTTCAAAGTCCTATGTTGTCAAATCTATACTGGTCAACCTGGTCAACATTAGCACTAATGGTCAACATGAAAGTTGTTCACCATCACTTGGTCTTGGATGACATGGCTTTGGTTGACCAAAGTTGGTTGAGGATACAGAAGATAAATGGGTGCAAAGTGGTGAAGAAGATAAAATGGGGTCATATGACCATTATCACATGTTATTGAGATTTGATTTTTCCTTTGGTTTGATTCTGGTTTCTTTGTGTCAATTGTGTTTGTTTTTGATATATAAGAGTTTTACAATCAATGGCACAAGCCAAAGTGGCCTTGGTTGAGGTTTTGCAAAAAGGGCTAAGTGTGTGTGAGTGAAAAAAATGATATTTTCTCACATTCTCATTTCTCTCCATTTGATTTTGGTTTCATTGATGCAATTGGGTTTGTTTGAGTTATATAAGAGTTTTAGAATCCATAGGGCAAGCAATGGTGGCCTCATATGAAGATTTGTAAAATTGCCCTTGGTGTATGTGAGTAAAAATTGGAATTATCTCACCATTTGAATTCTCTCCAATGAATTTGACTTTTGTTGACTCTAATGTGGTTCTTATTAGTTTAGAAACATTTTAAGATCATTGAACCCAATTCAAAAGGTCTTGGTCAAAGAGTTGCAAAAATGGCCATAACACATAAGAGGTGATGTGTCATATTTCATTAAACTTGTAAAATGTTCATCTTGCTTCACTTGGGCATGGGTTAGGGTCAATTTAGTATTATATTAGGTTGAGAGATGGTTTCCCAACATTTGGTCAAGGTTTAAATTCATAGGGCAAAAATTGGATATTATGGCTATGTGTCACATATGCCTCTATGCATATGTTGCATTTGAGATTTAATTTGACTTGGCTTGACCCAATTGGTGTGGTTGAGTGTTGAAATGGTATATAGGAGTGATCCAACCATTCACAACAAGTCCTAGGGTCAATCTTCTCAAATTCACAAATTTGCTAATTTACTCACATATGCCTCTATGGCATTTTTAGTTCCTTTTTAATTTTTCTTGGAAACCACTTGAAATTGGTTTGATAGGTACTAGGTATGGTGTATGAAGGTTTTCCAAATCTCTAAGCAAAGTAGAAAAGCTTAGGGTAAGGTTTTATAAATATATCCATAGGCACATATGCCTCTATCTTATTTAATTTCCTTTTATTTTATTTTAACTAGGATGGTGATAAGAGGGGTGAGGTTTTAGGGTTTAAGATCACTTCAAATACTAATAACAAGCAATCATAGCAATAACACAAGAATTAAGCAAGATCACTATGTATCATACTCAATTTAAGAAAAGTTTTTGTTGGTTCCAAAATTTGGAACTAGGGAAATTCATTTGTTTTGTTTTGAAATTCTTGGGATGTTACAATAGTCACGGCCGTGCTCCTGCTGAAAGCCACGAGCCACAAGACGCGCTTTATAGCGCTCAAGAGATCCATCAGAGCGAGTCTTAATTTTATAGACCCACTTACATGTGATAGGACGAACACCAGAAGGTGGAGAAACAAGATCCCAAGTGCCAGTGCGCTCAAGCGCAGCGATCTCCTCAGCCATGGCAAGCTGCCATTCAGGATGACGCTCGGCATCCCGATAAGAAGTCGGCTCGGAAACGACAGAGAGACCATACTGACTAGGAGAGTAACGAGCTGGAGCACGACGCTGACGGACAGGCCGTGAAGGGGGAAGGTCATCAGCAGAGGACAACTCATCAGAAGAAGCGGAAGAAGGGACAGCATCAGAAGGATCCGAAGCCGAGGAACGAGGAGTACTAGGTGGACTAGACAGAGGAGAGGATGGCGCCGAAGGGGGCGCATCAGGACTAGGAGTGGGAGAAGATGGGATAGCAGGGGGTGCATCCGGAAAAAGAAGAAAAGAGATATCATCCACCGGGTAAGTACCCGAGGTGGGACGAGGATAGAAGGGACGCGTCTCATCAAACGTGACATCACGAGAGATGCGCATCCGACGACCAACGGGGTCCCAACAGCGATAGCCCTTATGCTCATCACTGTATCCGAGAAAAACACACTCAACAGACTGAGCGGTCAGCTTGGTGCGATCGCGAGGAGGGAGAAGAACGTAGCAAGCGCAACCAAATAAACGAAGTGTCGAGTAATCTGGAGAGCAACCAGAAAGACGCTCGAGAGGAATGCCACCTTGAAGGGCAGCAGAAGGCTGAATGTTAATGAGGTAAGTTGACGTAGCAACAGCCTCAGCCCAGAAATGCGGCGGAAGAGAGGAAGCAATCATCATAGCACGGGTAGTCTCAAGAATATGACGATGTTTACGCTCGGCGACACCATTTTGAGCATGGGCGCCGGGACACGAGAACTGGGAAAGGGTGCCCTGCTCAGCAAGAACACCACGCAGGTGCTGGGAGATATACTCGCCTGCAGAGTCAGCACGAAACACACGAATAGGCGTGGAATACTGAGTACGAACCATGGCTGCAAAACGCCGATAAATAGAAAGCACCTCACTGCGAGAGTGCATAAGAAACAACCAGGTGTATCGCGAAAAATCATCAATAAACAAAATATAGTATCGATGACCCCCTTTCGAAGGAAAGGAGCCGGACCCCAAACATCCGAATGAACTAAATCAAAAGGTCGCTGAGATACAGACGCACTAATAGGATAGGGAAGCTGAATCTGTTTGCCTAGCCTACAACCCTGACACGAATGCAAAGACACATCTCCTGAGACAGACCCCAGAAGACCACGACGAACTAATGACGATAAACGGGAGCCACAGAGGTGACCCAGCCGATGATGCCACTGCTGAAAAGATCCAGTGACAGAAGCGGCAACCGCAGGAGAACTAGCAGATGAAGTGGCAGTAGAAGGAACGCGAAGCCAGTCTAACTCCCAGAGCCCCGGGGACTCAAGGCTGCGAGGGCCAGCTCCAACCAGGGCCTGTGTACGGCGGTCCTGAACAGCACAAGAATCAGCGTCAAGAATGACGCGACAACCAGAATCAGTAAGCTGACTAGCGGAAAACAGGTTCATCTTAAGACTAGGAACATGAGAAACATCAGGAACAGAGAAAGAGGTAGTAGAAAGGGTGCCTCGGCCGGAAACAGGGAGAGAGGTACCATCGGCCGTGATAACACGAACAGGCGAAACAAGAGAGCGAAGAGCAGAAAGAATAGAAGACGCATAGGTCATATGAAAAGAAGCTCCAGAATCCAGATACCACGGGGATGACGTACCGATCGTGTGGAAGGTGGTGGTCGCGCGGTGCCGAAGAGCCAGGCACGGAACCAGCGAGTATCCGTCGAGGAAGAGCCCGTACCGGCGAGCAGACCACGAAGACCACGGATAATGTCCCGATCGGATAGCGCAACAGCGAGAAGATCCCGAAGAACCAGCCCGACGACGAGTAAGATGCGGCGGGCGTAAGCTGGGATCCCTCGCGCAGCAAGTAGAGATAGTGTGGCCAGGCCTCGCCACGGTAGGTGCAAGGAGGTGACGTCGAACCACGAGGCTGCTGGGGCTGACGCCGACCTCGGAATGGAGGAGTAGGAAGTATCGGCTGTGCCGGAGGCCGCAACGAAGTCGGCGGCATAGAAGGTCCACGAGCAGACGGCACAGGAGGGCCACGAGCAGCAAGAACAGAGGGAACCTCAAGAAGACCAGCACCACGAAGACGAGTCTCCTCAGCACGAAGCTCAGCAAGTACCTCAGAGAGCGGAACACGACCACGGGCAAGCAGCTGGGCCCGGCGCGGCTCAAACTCCTTACGGAGCCGCGACAAGAACTCAAAAACACGCTGAAACTCCAGATCCGCGCGCACAGTCAGACAGCAAGGACAGGTGGCGCACACAGCTGTACGGAGAGAATCAAGCTGACGCCAAATAGCAGCACTCTGAGTGTAGAACTCATCAATAGTAGAATCACCCTGCTGAAGGGCATGCTCCTGGCGGACCACAGACAGGTAGAGATCATCCCCAGACGGCTGATAGCGCTGACGAAGAAAAGCCCACTGAGCAGCAGCGATGGGAAGACCCATAAACTCAGCAGCATACTGAGGCAGAACACTGGAGGTGAGAACAGCAGCAGCACGAGCATCCTCATCTATCCACTGAGTGTACTCGGTCAGATCAAGCCGGTAAGTCGCAACGGCAGTAGAGTGGTCCTGGACCTTCCGGTCATAATCAGCTAGAGCAGTGTCATCAGCACTCTTGGCTGCATCCTTATCCGCCTGAGTAGCATCAGGGGCAAGGGCAACAGGTGGCGGTGCAACAGGCACCGTAGGAGCAACGGGGCGCGGCGAACAGGAGACCTCGCCAGAAAGCACACCCCAAAGACGAAGACCGCGCATGTGGACGCGCATGAAAGCAGCGAAATCAGGGTAATTCGCGCCATCAAAGATCACCGGGCAGCGAGGGATCGCAACATAGCCCGAGGAAGACATAGTTTTTTTTCGCTTTTTTTTTTTTGCCTTTTTTTTTTTGCTCTTTTTTTTTTTTTTTGGAACGAAGTCAACGAACTAGACGAGAACCGAGCGGGCGGGCGAGGGAGCCTGGCGCCGAATCGATCGGGAGCGATCCACAGCAGGGGATCGGGCGGGCCACAGAGGAGAGCCGCACCCGGAGGAGATCGATCGGGCCTGAGCAGCCTCAGGCGACGGGGACCTCAGTCGGTCGGGCGGGAAGGAGATCGGGAGGGCGGGGAAGGAGATCCTCAGGCGACGGGTACCGCAGTCGGTCGGGCGGGGAAGGAGATCGGGAGGGCGGGGAAGGAGATCGGGAGCAGCCTCGGAGGAGATCGATCGGGAGCAACCTCGGGCGGGCGGGGAAGGAGATCGGAGGACGGGGACGTCACGCGATTCCAGAGGAGAGCAGCCTCAGGCGACGGGGTCCTCGGGAGCAGAGAACGGATGGGGACGAGGACGTCACGCGACGGCCGGGAACAAGTTCGTAGGGAGAGGAGGATCAATGTTGCTCTGATACCATGTTAGGGAATATACTTGTTGTATTACCAGGGGGCCAAAGGCCACAATATATAGTACATGTACAGGTGCACATATGCAGAAAGCCCCCTAACATATGGGGAAACTACAAACAATATATATATATACATCTAACACAGATCTCATCCATGGGGGGTCCATGTACAGACCGATCCACATCGTCTCTCAACAGTTTCAAACCTGCACGTTTACTATCAGTCTCCAAAACCAAATTATTCACATGCACCTCCTTGGGTAGCGTGATTGCACGTTGACAGACTAACGGTTCCACTCCTTCCGCATCAAAAACCTAGGGGAAGAAATGGTAAGCTCCAGCAATGAAACCTCCAAATGGTCGCACACAATCACCCCAGCCCCTCCTTTACCTTCAGGCAAGCGGTAGGCACCGTCAGCATTGGCTTTACACCATCCCCTCGTGGGACGCGCCATCGCTCTGTTGGGGAGGTTTTTTCGATAAAGAGAATATATTAATATGATAGATACCAAATACACCCAGGTGCAACAATGCAATACCCTAATGGTAGTACGGATACACACAACCAAAAAAGAAAAAGAAAACTAAGAAAAAGAAGTCCCGCTACGGTACTCCAGTCGTAGCAACAACAGTACAACCACCACTAAGACAGCACCTGAAATCCAGGCCGTCCACAAGTGACGCCTCCAAGAAGGGAACAATGCACAAGCGTTGTTATCGTCCGATCAAAAGATTTTAGGTTTGCACCATGAAGATAGTCCCCGCTCTCAAAACAATGTCTTCAACAAGACCATTGCCATGCACAACCAATTAAGGCCAGACCTTGGATTTTCACCCTGAAAGGTAAGACTCTGAACTTCACCTGTGTTGCTTCCCCCACTTGCATACTGTTGTTACGAGACCTAGAATACCAAGGAAATCCCTCAACAACACCACGACTCGATCCTCCGCTGCTAGTCCTCCAATCCGACTTTCAACAAATTCTTCGTCTCTGATACACCATGGACCAGAATGTCATCTGCTGGCAACACGGAACAGAGCTTCGCTTCGCTCCCTCCAGAATCAAACGGTTGGAATAAAAGCATGGGTGCGCACGACAATACCTCAAAAACCAGCAACCTCTAGGCACGAGCACTGTTACATTTTCCTGTGGAGCCTTCCGGAACTCAACATCCAGCCAAATCTAGACGGACATGCATAAGGAAGATCTTCGTCTTCGCACGAGAGAGATCCGAGGACCACCACCTTTATTCATGCCGATCGAGTAGCCCCCAAGCGACCCGCCAGAAACCTGCAAGCCGCCGCTCCAAACCCTACCAGCGACCTAGAGGGCGAGGCCAGCAGGGGAAGGAGACGACAGTGCAGGGCTGATCCTCCACCGGCCCAACGAGCAGCGAAGATCGAGATGGGGGGCTGGGAGACATCCAGATCGGGATCTGGGATCACCACCACCGCCACCCGCCGGCCCAACATCTTCAGTCCATCCATGGCACCGCCGGGGAGAGATCTCCGCCTTCACCCCGACCAGGGCATCGCCCTGGACGCTGCACGGTGATGACCTGACCAGACCCACCCTAACGGCCATAGCGAGGATCCCCGGCGACCTCCACCCCCAACCACCTTCTGCGGCTGGGTCCGCCGCCACCGCGGCGAGGGCCGGCAGCTGCGGCGGCGAGAGGAGGGCCCGGCGGGGGACTTAGCGGCGGCGCGGCGAGATCTCCCCCGAAGTCACCCTAGGAAGGGACCCGCGGGGGTCGGGGAGGTGCACATGGGAAGCGGTGGTTTCTGAATATAGTTCCACTCTACAAATGCAGCTACAATCCGTTTAGCCACCCTTCTAGGATCTTCGATGTGAGTCGCTTTACATGCATCATTTCGCGCCAACCAGATGTAGTGCATCAACATTATAGCCGCCGGTAGCTTACCTAGCCAGTCCAGCATCCACCAGCGCAAAACGCTATGACTGCATATCACTAGGTCAGGCAATCTAGCTCTCCAGTGAGGGAGTGGAGTTCCTTCCACGGCATGGCGGAGAAAGAGCAAGACCAGAACCGGTGTATCAGGTCCTCCTCTCTTCCGTTTTCCAATAGCCTCCATTCATGGACTTTAACCTTAGTTTCCCTGCTACTGGAGCTGCCCACAGACCAAGCCATCCTGCATGAGAACAGCAACGGCAAGATGAAAAGGCTTAAAGGGCTTGCTGGAGAAGAAACTTGCATTATCTTTAAGCTCCAAAAAGTTACCGTATTATGGAATTTTTTTTGAGGATTTTATGAAAATTTCTTTGGAGAGAGATAAATGTATGTCTTCAAATTGGTACCGGTGTCTAGTTTCCTAATTTACGCACAGGCCCGGACTAGTAACAGCCCAACAAGCCCTCACGCTGTCACGCGTTTCAAATCCACCTGTGTTCTCCTCCCGCGATTCCCAATCTCTCTGCTTCATCTCCACGCGCGCGCGGCTCCTCCTGGCGGCAGCACCAAGATCCAAACCCTAGCTCTCTCGACAGCGCTCATGGCGTCCCCGCCTCCCTTTCCCACGCCTGAGCGCATCCCCGGCCTCTCCTTCGCCCCCCAAGACGACGAATTGATAACTCGCTACCTCGGCCCCAAGATCGCCCGCCAGCCGCTCCCTGCCGGCACCGCCGATTTCATCCATGAAACCGACGTATACGCCGCCGATCCAGCCGCTCTCTGCGCCGCCTTCCCTCCTTCGTACTCGGGGATCGAAGAGAGCAGCAAGATTTGGTACTTCTTCACCTCCCCGAAGGCCAAGAACAGCCGCGGCAGTCGCAAATCGCGGACGGTCGGGGAAAACCAGGGCACCTGGCATTCCGAGAGCCGGAAGGACGTGTTCGCCGGGAAGGATAAGGACCGCCTCGTCGGTTACCGCCGGAGCTTCAGCCACGAGACCAACAGCGGCGAGAAATCTGGGTGGCTGATGATGGAGTTTGGGTTCGGCGTGAATCAAGAAGATGGTCCGGTTGTTTGCAAGATTTACAAGACTCCTCGCCCTGGCACGGCCGGATGCTCAGCGCGCAAGAAGAAGGCCACGGATCCGGCGGCGACATCAGCTCGCGGCAGGAAGAGGAAGGCCGAGGACGACGAGCGCTCCGCTCCGGCGGCACCATCAGCTCGCGTGCGGCGGCAGCTCAACTTCCGTTCCCCTCCAGAAACTCCTGATGACGATTTCTCGAAC
Organism: Lolium rigidum; assembly: GCF_022539505.1. Taxonomy (NCBI): domain Eukaryota; kingdom Viridiplantae; phylum Streptophyta; class Magnoliopsida; order Poales; family Poaceae; genus Lolium; species Lolium rigidum. The sequence goes on from NC_061511.1 coordinate 244,838,920, forward strand.
GAAACCCAGAGGCAACAATCAGAGGCAGAAGAACTGGCACCGGCGTTCGATCCCATCTCGTTCTTGGCCGATGGCCACGCCCTTTCCACTGTGAACTGCTACGACACATCCGTCCAAGGCGACTGGCCGACTGCTCCTGAGAATTCTGGTTCTTGGACCACCGCCGATCCTTTGCTGCCCGTCGAGATACGGCCAGAGGAGTCAGCATCAGCTGGAGATTGCAGCTTCTTCTTCAGCGACCATGCCGGTTTCGGGCTGAGCTGCCCCGGCACAACCAACATTGCCCCCGGTGCCTATTGGACCTCTCCGGCCGTTTCCGAACGGTATGTCGAGCCATCAGCCGAGGATTGCAGTTTCCTCTTGAACAATCATGCCGGTTTTGTGCCGACCTGCCCGCCGACCTGCCCTGACACAACCCTCTTGCCCCCGGCGGCGTCCCAACAGTATGGTGGCGAGATTTCCTACGGTTCTTGCACAAGCGGGATGGAATTCTTCGAGACCTTGCCAGTCACCGGATTCCAACACGACACGCCGTTCTACTGGCCCCGCCAGCCCTCCTCTGCTCCTACAGCCTCGTTGGCGGCGTCGACTCCGTTGCGCAGCTGCGGGACGAATTGGGCTTCTCCAATGCTGCTGCCACTACAGGGATGGAGGAACTCTCTCTGCTGATCAAGAGCCATGACCCGAGCTAGCTAGGCTACTGAAAGGATAACAGCATCCTCTTGGTGTACCAAGGCAGCAAGACATTGACCATTATTAGTTAGTAGCATCTCCATCTGAATGTTTAGGTCTCGGACTATTCTCAATTTTGGATGTTTGTTCGACCTGTGTGCTGTGAGTTCCTCTTTCGAAGCTGTTGTTTCAGAGCTGATGACCATTCTGAAGGCCTCTCCAGTTGCCACTACAAGCAGTGACTGGTTATCGTCTGTCAATTCTGAAGCTTTGATATTTGCTCGATCTGTGTGTTGTGATTTGTGACTTCCTTCAATGTAATCTTCATAGGCTGTTGTCTGTTGTCTCTGAGCTTAGAACTGGCTCACGAACTTACGAATCCTTTTCCTTAATAATCCTCTGAATGTTTTGAATATACTCCTATTTACTTGTTGTTTTCTTGTTGATTTACCTCTGATTATTAGGATATCCCAAATTTGCTAAGATTGTGAGTCATGCCTGCTGCACGAATGGCCAATTGATTCCCTTTTGTTGTGTTCCTCTGTATTTTTTATCATGTGTTTATCACAATATAAGGAAAAAAGTAAATCATTATACATTCCCATTCAATTAAAATGCAGGTGGTGAGAGATCTCTATCCAGTAAACAGTATGAAACTTTGGCTAAATAAAATGTCTTGTGATTTCCTTGGGTCAAGGTAATTGTCTTAGACTATGCAAGAGCTGATAACTAGCTCGAGATATCCTGTGAACATTATATATACTTCTCCCAAAGCCGCTCAGGAAATAATGGTACCATTTGATAAACAAATGTTCACAACTGGGCAACAGAGCAATAAGAAAACCATGAGCATACCCTGTTGATATTGAGATTAAAAAAAAAGGATAGCAGCACGCCTGCAGAAATGCTGCATGATCTCAACAACTGGATACATCAACTGAAAGATACAGCCGAAAGAATGTATAGCAAATTCTACTTCCTCTGATACTGATGTAATACGTTTTAGATGTTTCAAAGATGCACGCATTTACCAAAAAAAAAGCTAGAATGTTTTACATTAGTGAAACGAGTGAGTACATAACCAAGGCTTGTCAAGAATCCAATCTCATATGAGAAGGAAGCCAGGATACAGTGCTGCTGCTGCAAGCACTATAAGTGGATTGCATTAGTGAAACGAGTCAGTACATAACCAAGGCTTGTCAAGAATCCAATCTCATATGAGAAGGAAGCCAGGATACAGTGCTGCTGCTGCAAGCACTATAAGTGGATTGATGGGCAGCACAACAGAAAACAGCTTGCATATTACAGCAAACCGGTTACACATCTCTTTTGGGAAAAAGCAGCATACTTGAAATAAATGAAGTTCATTCAACATGAGTCAAAATTACACCCGGCGTAAAAGTATCACCATTAACTACCTACGATGCCTGCCACCACCAGCACCACCACCTCTCCCAGGTGAGTGTCGGCCCCCACGCTGCTGTGGCCTTCTGCCGCGGAAGGATGAGCTCCCTTGGTTAAACTGCCCAGAATTGAATTGCATAGGAGGCTGAACTCCATTGGCTCCATCTCCCTGCGGTGATGGGAGGGAATTGAATTGCATAGGCGGCTGTCCTCCATCTCCATGTGGTGATGGCATGTGCCCATATCCTTGCATGTTTGGAAATCCAGGAGCCTGGTCTCCACCATCTTCATGCGGTGGTGGGAAGCACCCAAACCCCTGGGCGTTGGGAAATCCAGCAGGCGGCCCTTGGTCGCCTGTCATGTGTGGTAGCTGGCCAAAGTTACCTTGCCCCATAGGCAATTGAGATGCCAGACCAAATGGATGATTTCTTGGCTGTCCACCAAAAGGCATCTGGTTTCCAGGCATTCCATTACCTGCCATAAATTGTGGTGGGGCCATGGGCATTCCATTTGGGAAGCCACCAAAATTCTGATTCTGTAAATACTGCTGGTATTGGCTTGCTCCAATAAGTATATTTTGCATAATATTGGCTGCAAGAGCAGCTCCGTCAACTCCCATGTTTGGTTGCGGTGGATGCGGAAGACCGCCAGGCCAAACCATGTTTGGCTGCTGATGAGAGAACTGTTGTGATGGATTGATGAAGCAACTGCCCATCTGATTGGCAAGTTGAACAGCTGATGGCATAGAATGATTCATTGAGATCGGTGGCAACATTGTTGGTGCACTCATAGGGAAGTTTTGAGGACCCGGTGGACGTGTCATGCTGTCAGCCCCAGTAGGAGCCATATCTGACCGATGAAAATGATAGTGTGATAGGTGATCTGGTCTGGGTGCATCATGGATCCTAGGTGGCATGTCCCTTGATGGTGTACTCATAGAGAAGTTTTGAGAACCTGATCGATGAGTTGGGCTGTCAGCAACAGCAGGAGCCATATTTGAGCGCTCGAAACGACGCTGTGATTGGTGACCACGTGTCGGTGTATCGTGGATCCTAGGTGGCATGTCATTCCGGAATCCAGCATTTCTGGCCTGCCCCCTCTTCTTATCGCCAGAAGGTTTTTTAGACTCAAGCTGCCTATCAGTCTGCCTTTTTGCTAACCGTAGTGATCTTTTGTACTCAGCTTCCGCCTCGTCATCAGAGAATTCAGGTTCATCTGCCTCCTCGTCATGATCTGCAGATTCATCGTAACCTTTGGCATATAACTCCTTCATATTTAGGATATGATCTGCAAACTCCGCAACAAAAGAGATGGTCGTTCCTGCACTGATCCCACCAGGTACTTCTTCCACGGAGTTGTACCGCACAAGATAGTATGGGTTCTTTACAGGTCCAAATATATCATCGACAATGCCAAGTGGTGTCCTGCTTTCAGTTATCCAGAGTATAGAACCCTCAGTCAGGGGACTGTGTTCCACTGACCCTTCAACAACCACTCTCTCGCCCATGATCTGGATGAACAGCAGACATTCAGAATATGGATCTAATAATAGGAAATATACTATGTGTATTTTAACAGTCATAAATGAGCCTGTTCACAAAATCTCAAAACAGCATAACAGAAAAGTGTGCTTCTCAAAACAATAACTGCGGTAAAGGAAATATATATAACCCAAAAAACTTCCAAATTCCAGAATGAATTACTAATAAAGTAGAAACATATCAGGGTGAATACAGGTACTATAAAGAGATTTTTAGTTCTTACATTCAAATTATACTGCTTTTAACACCTACAAATGACGGCAACTGATAGGTTCTTCATCAGATATCGTCTAGAAAAGGCAGGTATTCATAAAGTGCTGGAAAACCCCAGCTTTTGTTCACCAACAAATGCTAATAAAAGTTGGATGAAAATTCAGAGTTCAATACAAGACTTACAGCTGAAATAGCTCCCACTGGGAGTGGCTTATGATGTGGTTCCAGCTGCACTTCAATCTTTGGAACCGGAGGAAGTACCTGCAAGGCATGACGATACATCTACTTCAGGATATACATAGAAACAAGTAACACTGAAGTTTAACAATTACATGTGTGATTTTTGGCAACTGAGCACATAAGTATATGTGTGTAGCAGCTTCGTAGTAGCAGAGAATACTTTGTTGCTATATTACAGCTACAGAAAGTGCAGGATTTTCACAAGAGCAAATGGATAGGTGAGTATTAACTTTTAATGGACCATTAACTAATAAAATTGACCATGAAACAGATATTTATACAAGTCAGTTGAACTAATTAGAACCAAATACTAACTCATTAGCAAATGAATCAAACTATACTACATGCAAAAAAAGGCACCTAAAAATACTTAACGGGTGAGCTGAACAGGGCGGGATACAACTTAATACCTCTACTACATGTTTGGACTTGGCAGGACCCTTTGGTGTCTCATCCTCGTCATCATCGTCGGCTTCAGCCATCAACTCACCCTCTTCCATGATGGCCTCCAGGTCAATAACTCCACCATGCTTCTTGGCGACCGGCTCTTCCTCATCACTACTCGACGAGGCTTCACTCGACTCCTCGTCACTGCTCGACGAGGCTTCGCTTGACTCCTCGTCATCGCTGATCTCCAACACCTTGTCCTTGCTCTCCACCTCACCCTTGCCTCCTGCACGGCCCACTTCCTCGTTCAGCGAGGCCCCCGAACTCATCTCCGCGTCAACCGCGGGTATGGTAGTAGTGTCAGCAACGACATGGGCTACGGTACTAGTATCAGCACGAGCAGGAGTCACTGTACTCATCTCTGCATCAACGGAAGCTACGGTACTAATTTCAGCACCAACGGTAGCTGCGGAACTCATCTCTGCATCAGCAGCAGCTAATGTACCCATCTCAGAATCAACGGGGGCTAAGGTACCCATCTGGGCATCAATCTCTCCCTCCAAAGTATCCCCTTTTGCAGCCGAATCGCTATTCCCCAACACCGGAAGGTCGTAATCCGGGCCGAGATCCCCGCCCAATCCACCGCTCAGCATCACAGCCTCCTTCTTGACCTCCAATTCGACGCCCAGGGGGGCATCGAACAGGCCGAGCAGCCCGCCCTTCTCCGCCGCGACCTCCAACTCCTTCACGGGGTCCACACCCAATCCGCCGTCATCCTCCGGGACAGGGACAACAGCGCCGATGGGGCCCATCGGCTCCACCGCGCCCGGGACCTCCTCGCCGAGATTGAAAGTCTTGGCCAGCTCGGTCGCCATGGCCTGGTCGAAGTCGAAGTCGAAGTCGTCGAGGAGCCACGCCTCGACGGGGTCGTAGCCGGCGTCCGGGTCGGTCGTCGGCGGCGGCGGCGGCGGCGCGGAGGGGGAGGGGGAGGGGGGCCTAGGATGCCGCGCCATGGGTGGTGGGTGGGGGCTGGCTGGGGTTTGGGAGAGGCGGCGGCGCCATGCTTGATTTTTATCTGGCGCTGGTGCTCGTGCGTGGGGGTTTAGGGTTTTAGCGTCGCGGGTTGCGGCGGCGCGGGGTGCGGACTGGAGGAGGAGAGTGTGGAAGCACGCAGCAGGTTCTGGCGGTGGGGAACAAGGGAAGTGTCTTGGTCCGCAGGTCCGACGTGCACGAATCTCCGCGCTCGGAGACGGGCCCGTTCGTTGCAGCCGCATTTAGCAAATTTTGCTCATGTAAAAACAAAAATTAGCAAGCCTTTGATTTGCAACTAGAGTAGCATAAGAGCATCTCAGCATGCGCGGAAAAGGCGCGCGCTAAAAAACGGTAAGTTTACGTCGCGCGGGCGGCCGCGTGAACCCCAACGGACGCGCGAAAAAAGGTGTGTTACATTTTCTTACCGCGCCCACGCTTTTGCACTATCTCGCGCGAGAAACTTGCCGCTTCGGCTGGCGCGCGCTATAAACGCCACGCAGCCGCGCACGCCAACCATCCGGAACCTTCAGTCGCCCCGCGTGTCGCTCCGCCTCTGCCTCCCTCGTCTCGCCGCTCTGCCTCCCACGTCATGTCCGCGCCGCCTCTCCGTCTCCGACGACAAGATGCCTCCCCGCCGCCGCTCCGCCTCCGGCTACCGCGGCGATCGCACGCGGCCAAGCGACCACTTCGACGCCGAGATTCGCTCCAGCGAGGAGCGCATCCGCCTCGGCACCTTCGACACAGCGCACGAGGCGGCGCGCGCATACGACGCCGTCGCCTGGCGCCTCGGCCGCTCCCGCCGCACAATGAACTTCCACGATGTGTGGACGCGGGAGCAAGCGGAGGCGCTCGCGCCGCCGTCGCCGGCCGTCACGCGCGGCAGCAACGGCGCCAACGCGAGCTCGAGCAGCGGCTCCTCATCGCGGAGCGCGACGAGCGCCTCCGCCTCAAGTGGGCGCGCCAGTTCCCGGAGGACGTCGCTGCGATGGAGGCGTTCTACGCGCAGAAGGAGGAGCAGAAGGCGGCGGCGAAGAAGAAGAAGAGGGCGAACCGCGAGAAGCGCCGTGCACGAATCTCAGCACTCGCCCACCGGCATGTTTGAACTGTTGCCATACTTTGACAAATGTCAAGCTTGAATCGAATCCTACCGTTCAAATTGATTGTAGTTATTATATTTCTTTCCTAGCATGAAGGTGTTTTCATAGTGGTTTGTCTTCTTTGTGTTTTGATGTTGTCATAGTAGCTAAGGGTACAAATAAGAAAAAAGGAGCTTTCCTTCAGGTTAGGCCCTACTACATGAGTGGGCTTTATGATGGACATGGAATAGCTATATAACCAGTATCAAACTCTCTTATTAATCTTGCTCTAACAGGATAGGCGACTAATGGTTTGTCGGATCCTCCTTTTCTACTTCTATTTATCTAGAGCCTTCTCCTGCTCTCTCCACCAATTATTTCTCAATCAAGCTTCCATGGCTGCCAACCTCCTTTTTTCTTCGCACTGCACACAAATTCTTCAAGCCCCGCCGGTTCCTACCACATTCTACTTGGTTTCCCACTCTGCATCTAGTTCCTCGTCCTCGCCATGCCTTCCCACTCATCCTCAAGCTGCCCAGGCCGATGCCCCTCCAATTAATGAGCAGACATGCCCTCCGAGCGCAAAACAACATACCAAACGAACTGCTTCTCGTTTCTCCACTCAAGCCCAAGCGAAATTATCGGCATCCAAACATAGTGCCAGTGCTAGCCCAACTCAAGTTTCCACTCATATGGTACCTGTTGGACCAAGTTGCATTAGATGGGCAAAACAATTTGTTGGCAACCAATCAAGCCCCAAGTTAACCTCATGAGCTTTTACAACGTTGCAAACTTCGTAGTCCAAGCGATTTGTGCTCCGATAGGCGATGCCGGCACGCTCTTTGACCGATGCCTAATGTATTTTTCAAGGCATCGGAGCAAGTGGAGTCATCGATGCGTAATTCCTAAAACAAATGAAATACAACACAAATATCTTCCCTCTCTTTCCTTACTAGCTCTGTGTACTTATTTAAGGGCATCTCCAACCGGGCGACCCAAACGGACGCGCTGGGCCATCCGTTTTGGGCCGTTTGCGTGGCCGAACGGACACCCGGACAGCGCCCCGCGTCCGCGCGTCCGTTTGGGTCGCACGCTGCGCCCAACGCGGGATTTGGGTCGGCGTTGCCCTATGGTATGTTTTTCTTGTAAATTCACTAGAAAAACGCAAAAACGTATTATATAAAATATATAAAATAGTTCAAATGCTCAAAATGTATTACACATTACATAGTCCATGTAATCAAGGATAAAGTATTGTTCAAATAAAATGAAAAAACGATACAAATGCTCTAGGCTTCGGATTTCCTTCATCATTGTTGTTTGCGGCATTGCTGCCTACATGCTTGCCACATGTGCTCGACCAAATCAGCCTGAAGCTGGTTGTGTACAGCCAGATCTCTAATTTCATGGTGCGCATGAAGAATGTCCTGGAATGATGCCGGACCACCTTGAGGAGTAACCAACTCTCCTTGGCCTTCCCAGTCATTATCAAAGAGTGAATCATCCCGCTCTACCTCAACAATCATGTTATGCATGATTACACAAGCGGTCATCACCTCCCACGAGTTTGCACATCCCGGGCTGCGCGGGGTGTCTGACGATAGCCCAACGAGCTTGGAGGATGCCAAACGCCCGCTCCACATCTTTCCGGGCTGCCTCCTGCTCTTTGGCAAACCTTGCCTCCTGCTCTGAGGTGGGGTTTCGGATTGTCTTCACGAGTGTAGCCCAAGGTGGATAGATACCATCGGCAAGGTAGTACCCCTTGGTGTAGTGGTGGCCATTGATCTCAAAATCCACATCAGGGGACTGACCGTACGCTAGCCTATCAAACACCGGAGAGCGCTGCAGCACATTGATGTCATTGTGTGAGCCAGCCATTCCGAAGAACGAGTGCCAAATCCATGTGTCATGGGAAGCAACAGCTTCAAGAATGACCGTGCACCCCTCGGAATGGCCGCCGTATGCCCCCTGCCAACCAAAGGGGCAGTTCTTCCACTCCCGGTGCATGCGAGTCTATGCTGCCAAGCATCCCGAGAAACCCCCTGGCAGCGTTGATCGACAACAGACGAGCTGTGTCCTCTGCATTAGGTTGCCGGAGGTATTGTTCTCCGAACGAACCGATCACTGCTCTGCAGAACCTGTACATCGATTCCAGGGCGGTTGACTCACTCATGCGCGTGTACTCATCTACGAAATCACCGGCAACGCCATATGCGAGCATCCTAATCGCTGCCGTGCATTTCGAGTACGAAGAGAGGCCTACCTTGCCAAGTGCATCCACTTTCGCACGGAAGTAGTCGTCGTAGATCTTCACGCCATCCATTATCCGGCGGAACAGCGGCTGCTCATCCGAAAACGACGGCGAAACAATGGCGGCACGAAAATTGGTGTCGGTTGGAAGTAGTCTCACGAAGAGCTGGTCGTGGCCGCGTTCTCTTTCGCGGTCCAAGGCGGCCGCGCGGCCCGGCAAGGACCCCCGGTGCACGGGAATCTGCGAGACAATGTGCTCGTGGATGAGCAGCGCGAGCATCCGTGAAAAAATCGTCGTCGGACTCCTCTTCGACGACGTGTCGATGAAGTTCTTGAAGTAGTATTCGTCGTCGCTGTCCACCATGATCCGAAAAGGGACACATTTGAGTTCGATCATTTCAACGAACACCTCGCAGGCGGAGGCGATCGAAATGCTTCCGTAGGGACCTGCGAGGCATGGCCGTCTCAGCCGACTTGCGGTCCGGAAACACGGGCAGGAGAGCTCACCTCCGGCGGAAACGGCGCAGGCCGTGAACGGCGGGAGGTGTCGCGACGGTGAGAGGACAACGGCGCCGGCGGCGGCGTCCTCCGACTTCGCTACGACGCGGCGAAAGCAGCGCGGGGCCTCGACCTCGCTTCCGCCCCGCTTGCCGGCGTCTCGACGACGATGGCCGGCGTCGACGCGCTCCCAAATCGCCGGTCCGTGGGTGGCGGCGGAGCGGTGGGGAGATGTGTGCGACGGGCTTGTGTTTTGGGAGGCGAGACGGGCGGGCCGAGGGCGGACAAGGGAGGACGCGAGCGACCAGCCTTTCGCGTCCGCGGCCACGCAAACCCGTCCAAGATTTGGGCTGGGTTTGCGTCGATCCGGACGCCCCCGCCGTCCGTTTTAGGGATGGGTCCGCGCGCTGGGCCGGGTTTTTGTCCGTTTCGACCCATCCGGACGCGCGGGCGCGGGATGGGTCGCCCGGTTGGAGATGCCCTAACATATGGATCCCACGGAAAGTGCAAACGGAACATGTGTGCGCCTGCACCCAGTTTCTTAAAAAATGGAGAAAAAAATGTTATTTAAATTTTGTAAAAAATTTTGAAATAATTTTTTGCATATACGTATTATTTTGATACTTACTCGTGTAATTTTTTACCGAAAAATAAGATTGTATGTGGCCTACATGATAATGAAAAAATATCCAAAAAAATCATTTTCTCATTTTTGTGGAGGTCACATATAATCTTATTTTTTCATGAAAACTTACACGAGTAAGTATCAACATAGTATATACATGCGTGCATTATTTCAAATTTATCTAAAACTTTAAAATATAATTTTTCATAACCAGATGTTCGCGTGCACCCAGGTTTCAAAAGCGCCGGTCGATGGATCCCAATACTCTTTCCCTATCGAAGTGCCTCAAATATTAATCTAGGCATCGGTGATGAGGTGGCTACCTTTCTGAGGTATTGGGCACCGATGCCGCTGGTCAAGGTGTTTTTGGCCAAGAACTTGCACGGTTGTTAGGGGAGGAATTAGCCATTGTTTGAAAGGAGTAGTGGTTGAATCCTGTCTTATCAAAGATTAAACCTCACGTTTTGTGCGTCTCACTTTCACCGCCGGACCTCTCTGTGTTCAGGAAGGACAAGGAGTGGCGTGGCAGGGTTGCCTCACCGCGATTCTCAGTGTAAACTAAGCATGTCAGGCCCTCAGCCCCTCAAGCTTCGTCATGGCTACTCTCTCCTGTCTTCCAACAATTATGTGTGTGTCGCTTGCTCTGTCACCACGAAAGCAGGATGCTGGGGAGAAGGTGGTGCCGTACTGGTGCCCGGAAGGTGTTCGACCAAATGGATCTGTGGGCAGCGTACTGTTCCTGAACACTTCTTAGCCTACCGCACCAATGAGGTCAGTGTACTGTTCCTCATCTTGTATGAATACGAATGGGAAGTAGTAACGCCATGCCACATTTGTTGCCCGACTTGGTTAGCCCACAGACTCTCACTTTGTTAGCTGGTAATTTAAGGCATTTGGTTGGCTGACTTAACCTTTTCTCCTGGACTTTTATGCCCTGGTATTTTTTATTGGCTGCGGCTAGTTCTTGGTTGATCTAGAATTAGCTTAATTCTCGATCACCCAATTTCATGTTTAATTTATGTGCAACACGGGTAAAATATGTGCAATTGCACACATATGTGTAATTCTCATATGCAAGATTCACAAAGCAAATCCAACAGTCATATAGTCAATCTAGAACTAGCTTAATTCTCGGTTGATCTAGAATTAGCAAAAGTTTTTTTTTACTTCTTATACTTATTAACAATTAGGAAGAGAGAAGAACATGGTCTAGACAAGTATGACCCTCCTTCACATGATTCTGGCTGTTCCATCAAATATGTTTTCTGGACAAGTAGTCTCCTAGTTTGTCCATACTACTGTCTTGCTGAGCAAATAAAAGATTCGATATCACCATCATTTTCCCGTGGTGCATGAAAAGTTCAGCTAAAGCAGCGTTTCCAGACCAATCTAGATCAGCGTGGAACGATATGGACAAGCTAGAGGTGGAGTAGTTGACAACTCAGACAGTGACGGTTTCCTTCCAGTATGTGCGCTTTGCCTGCCTGTTAGCAATAAAAAGTTGCTCTATGTGTAACATGAACATCCGGTCATTGACTTGTCAAGCAGGAAACTCCAGCAGTCTGCTATTTCCTTCTTCCTCCTATCCTCTCTTGGGCTCCATGATTGGTTAGAACTTAGAGCTCTGAGATAATTAGATTGGAGGAATTCAAGATGGAGCTTGCCATATCTGCAGTAACAGGTGAGCTCGTGAGCCGATTCGTTTCATTCCTTATCAACAAGTATCACTCAGGCCGCGCATACTCTGAAGAGAAGCAGATGGAGAGGCTACAACAAGTGCTCTTGAGAGCTCGAACAGTCGTCGAGGAGGCGGACGGCCGATACATCACAAACTCCGGGATGCTGGAACAGCTTAATATGCTCGCAGAGGCCATGTACAGAGGCTACTGGGCACTAGGGGCGTTCAGGTATAGGTCACTTCAAGAGACTCCTACGGAGGAGAAGCAGATTAGCTACTCTTCCTCTAAACGTTTTCGCACGGTTCATGGCACTGCTAGAAAGAATAAGGCCACGTACCTTGTCGACTTGCAAGGTGTGTTGGATAGCTTAGAGTATGTGGTTTCTAGCATGTCGGAGTTTGTTGTTCTCTTGGGCGGATGCGACCGTATGCTGCGTCGACCATACGATGCATATCTTTACAATGACAACATCATGTTCGGACGTCACGCTGAAAAGCAAAAGCTCCTGAACTTCGTGTTGCAGCACGGCCCTCACGGTGGTGCGCCGGTTGTCCTCCCAGTTATCGGTGGTCCTGCGGTTGGCAAGAGGACTCTGGTTGCCCATGTATGCAAGGATGAGAGGGTTAGCTCACAGTTCTCTTCGATTTTGCACCTGAATGAGGATTCCATTTGTAGAATTGGAGACCATGGTAGTCTCTTGTCGGGGAAAGTATTGGTAGTTGTTGAGCTTGTTTCAGATGTTGACAAGGAGGACTGGGCCAAGTTTTGTTCAACCCTGGCAAGCATGGACAGTGGAAGCAAGGTAATCATCGTCAGCCGGTGTAAAAATTCAGAGAAACTGGGAACAGTCAAGCCGATCTTTCTCAATACCCTGCCATACGAGGAATTCAGCTACCTCTTTAAGACACTTGCTTTCGGGAGCGCAGACCCAGCACAGCACCCGCACTTAGCAAAGATAGCAGACGAACTGGCCACGGAGCTGCAGTCGGATTGGTCGCTCGTCGCCGCAAACTTGCTCGCTGACATGATGAGAAAAAATCTAAATCTCCAGTTCTGGCTCTGCACGTTGAGCAGGATGAGAAGATTTGTTGAGAGGAACTTCTCCCTGTTCGGGGAGCACCCGCAGTTGCTGATTCTGAGGCGCCGTCAGGTAGATGTTTCAGACTTCATCTTGCATTCTGCTTCTCCCCTCCGCATTGTACCGTCTTGTGCCGCTGGCAGCAGCCGGACTGAGGTTACAGAGGAAAGGGCATTGCTACCGAAGGTGAGGGTCGGGGATCTGCTGGCGGATCCTGGACTTCGGCCACAAGGGGATTTCAATGTGGTTACTTGGGAATCAAGGTTGCCACCATACACTTCGTTTGTTCATTTCGTTCCAAATGGTGCCCCAGATTTGCCTGAAGATACTCCTCTGTCTGGGAGGAAGCGCAAGTCCATTTGACTCAAAGGATCTTCTGCACTGCAGGGATTTAGTAGAGCTGGAATCTTTAGTGCTCCATTCGTTTGTAAATAGACAAAGTTTTAGATATTGACACAGTGTTCCATATGTACTTGAGTACCTGTAACCATCATCTTTGTACATGTATGCCAACAGAAACTCGTGAAATTTTAGGTTAGGAAGAAACTCCTGAAAATTTTAATCTTCAGTCCTCCATTTTTTTACCTGACTTACAGTATAGCGAGTTACAGTATAGCGTCGGTTGTAAAATTTTAATTCACACCGTCGGTTGTTCCAAGATTTGGAACGGTCTCGGATTCCCCCTCCTCCTCATGATCAGGCGTGGTCTTGGCCCTCCTACGCGCCGGCCGGGCATGTTGCTCCGGGCGCTCCACGGCGGCGGCGGCGAATGAGCACTACCTGCACATGGCACGCCTCGCGACCCAGTAACAGGAGGCGGCCGACGCGCTCTGCCTCGAGAACACGGAGCTCCGCCTTCGCACTCTGCTACCTCCACCACGCCCTCTCCCCCGGCAGCGACCTCCACCGCGGCCGCAGCCGACCTCGCCGTCGCCTCGCGCAGCGCCGCCGGAGCACGCTCCAATGCACATCGACACGAAGGCTGACTAAACCACTCTGGTAAGCACCCCTGCTCCTCCTCTGCCCGCCATCTGCTCGATGGAATGCGGCGCCGACTTGAGAGACATGCTCGCTCGCTCGTTCCTCTCACGCGTGTAATTTTCGGTCCGTGGTCTCATCCGGCCTGTGGTTCTGCTGCTGCAGCATTACTTAGCGCTACGGGCCCTCACTCCTGGACTCCCTATGAGGTGAGGGAGGTCGTCGACGCGGTTGCCAGTTGCCGCTTCGAGGCCAGGGAAAAGGTCGCCATTGAGGAGGCCGTCCTCATGCAGGTGCTGCTGCAGCGCTTGGATTTAGCAGCGCGATAGGGTGGCGTCATGAAGACATGTTTGCAAGGTAGGGAACTTGAGCGATATGGGAGATGGGCCTGCAACTCCATGGCTTCCTCCCATGCACAGCATTACATTCACGGGACCCTCGGAATCATGTATCACAGCTCTAATTTTTATTGTACTGTCATTGTAATATTGTATCATGATAGTAATCAGGGTTTGGAGCAGCTTGCATGTCGGTTGAGTTTTTGCAATGTAGATTTGTGAGATCAACTAGCTAGCAGGTTATGTTGTGCACTTGTGCTCTGACTTGCAAAATAAATTTGGACCGATGTAATGCTAATTAGCCATTGCCATCTACCAACATAATTTGATTGAGTTATGTGTACAAACCGGGGATTTGCTCCAGATGAGTTTAGTGGCTCACTTTCTCATACAGGATCTGTGGACCTCCCATTTTGTTCTTTGATTTGTCCTGTTCACTATACAATGCGATGTTTAGATTCTTGATTAAAACCTTTTGCATTGAATTACTTCTTGTCCTCCAGTTCCTCCTTTTTTAACCTAATGTATGAAGTATATTATTGTGTGAAAATGACTGCATGTGGAATAATGAACCAAAAGTATTTGGTTCTGCTGGAAGATGTTCTGAGGACCATAATTCTCTGTAATGACTTTGTTCAGAATATAATATAAGCTCTCTTTTCGTCTCATTTTTTTTGTAATTTTTTTGCTCTGATGGGATATAAGGAAATAGACTTCCCCCACATATATTAATGATGCACTTTACATTGTTGCGGCCACTGAAACTTTTTTTTACATAGCTGCGTATGAACTATGAAACAACAAGGCCTTGAAGGCCATAGAGACCTAAATTTTGCTTCATTTCCTGGTGAGTCTGCCTTGCTACATGTTAGGTAATAGGTAGTATACCTAATACTCTTTCTTGGTGCATTTCTAGATTATCATTTAGTGTTTAACGATCCATCCTGTACAATAGTTGTGTTGTTCATGCTGTTTTTCTTACAGCTCACTGGAAGGCTTTTGTTCAAGGAGGCACTTCTGTCCTAAGGTGACCGGCTGCCTTTGTTTGGCACAAATTCCGGTTTGCTTCCTCCCTATCTATCAATATCTTTCATCCTAAATTCAAGCAGCCATCATTCAAAGTCCACATGGTTGATGTACACCTTAGGAAAGATGCACATTACCCTAGACCTATCATATCTTCTCCAAGTGTTGTATCAGTTCTTATCTGGTTTCAGCCAAAGCTTATACAACTGTTATATGGTATCAGGATTTAATAAAAATAACAGTATTGGGCTTTGTCCTACTGTTTATGCATCAAGAAGATATATGGTATCACGTCATTAGGTTTTCAGAGCCAAACAGGAGACAGTTTATGTACTGGGCAAACTACAGATTCTTTTCCATGTCAACTTCATTCGCAAATAGCAGAAGGGCATGGTTACCGTAGTTAAGATCGAGCACCCCAGTTGGAAGCCGTAACTACTGATGTGCCTGTTCCTTATAGCTTAACATTGTTGTCAGTTTATCAGCAACTAAATTGAAAAGCCATAATTAATACAGTGATGTGAATTTTCATGCATGTTCTAATACTTCTTCTTTTTTTGCTAGTGTAGCAGGATATCAGTTATTTTTTCACATAAAAATGTTTACTAGATCGTATATCTATTTCAGTATTCTTATGTTTTCTTAATTGCAAAACTGCAGATGCATCTCACCCTGGATTTGTAAAATGGGAATGTAGTAAGTGGTGCTTGCTTCCAGCTCCCGACTAGAGGATGGCATGACAAGTTTCTAAAGCCATGACATCTACAGCATAGAGTTAGGTCTCCAAATCTTCCGGACTACCAGGTGCTTTATTAGGTAAACTCCTCTAAAGTTCAGTGTATACCCAGCATACTGTAGTGTTCCCAGCAAAACCCTGAATCCACCTAGAGCATGCTTTAAAATGAGAATTCATGTTCCTTCTGGGAAAGAAGTTCACATACAGCTCAGGTTCCACTAATCCGCATGCATGAGAATCTTATAAGAACACTTTTGTTCGATCCAAGAGTAGTAGTATTACCGCGCCATCCTTCTACCATTACCACTAGGCCATTTTCTTCGCCGTTTAGGAGCAGGTTATAAGTCGATGCTTGCGCGTATTACAGACTACTATGTAATATTGTAAATAGTGCATTTAGTGAGGCAGAACATAAACTGCCTCTTTGCATATTTAATTAGTTTACTGTGAACAACACTAGTTTTATTATGTAATGAGTTAAGACATATCAACCCAGTTTGTATGTCAGTTGTACTGTCTCTTATTAGCACTATTTGTTACGGATTTACAGCTTCATATGCTGCTATGGATATACATGTGCATGGGTACTCATTGTTTTAAATGTGATGGAACAGCTGGCGTACTATGGTAGTCTGTCCATTTCACTCTGGGATACCTTGTAGGCACGGCAGTACCAAAAAGATTGTTCACACGCAAGGAAAAATGTATCTTCCCCTCTCACTCTATAAAACATCATCATGTCCCTGACATCATCTATGATACACTGTAGCCGACCAGGGGGTATTTGGCTGTCTGGAATATCTATATATACCCTTGTAGGATAAACTGCATCTTTCCCTCATGCAACACATCTCAGGAGATCTCAGGATGGATCTTGCCATATCTGCTGTCACGGGTGATATCGCGAGTCATCTGATTGCTTTTCTGATGAACAAGTACACAGATCATGTATCGTTCTCGGAGAAGGTGGTGACGTTACAGCAACTCTTGCTGAGAGTTCGTGTGGTCATCGAGGAGGCGGGCTTGTGGTACATCACCAAACTCCTGTATGCTCACATAGCTGAAGACGCTAGCGGAAACTATATCAATATCCAAGACTGTATTTACAAACGGACGGAGCAATAAAGATTATAACCTAAAAAATCCGTAGAAATCCTTTGAATTAAAAGGTCTTACAAATGCACTGCTGAACGTTTCCTCCCAGGCAGAGGGGTATCTTTGGCCACACCTGGAGCACAACTGGGAACGAAATGAACAAATGAAGTGTAAGGTGGCACCCTTGATTCCCAACTAACGACGTTGAAATCACCTTGTGGCCTAGCTCCAGGATCTGCCACCAGATCCCCAAGCTTCACATTCGGTAGCAGTTGCCTTTCCTCTGTAATCTCAGTACGGCTACTGCCAGTGGTACAAGACGGTACGATGCAGAGTGGAGAATAAGAATCCAAGAAGTCTGTAACATATATCTGATGGCGTCTCAAAATGAGCAATTGTGGGTGCTCCCCGAACATGGAGAAGTTCCTCTCTACAAATCTTCTCGTCCTGCTCAACATGCAGAGCCAGAAATGGAGATTAAGATTCCTTCTCATCACATCAGCATGCAAATTTGCGGCGATGAGCGACCAATTCGAATGCAGCTCCCTGGCCATCTCGTCTGCTATTCTTGCTAACCGCGGGTGCTGTGCCGGGTCCTCGCTACCGAATGCAAGTGTCTTGAAGAGGTAGCTGAACTCCTCGTATGGCAGGGTGTTGAGGAAGATTGGCTTGGCTGTTCCAAGTTTCTCTAAACGTATACACCGGCTGACGATGATCACCTTGCTTCCACTGTCCATGCTTGCCAGCGTTGAACAAAACTTGGCCCAGTCCTCCTGGTCAACATCTGAAACAAGCTCAACAACTACCAATACTTTCCCCGACAAGACACTGTCATGGTCTGCGATTCTACAAACGGAATCCCCATTCAGGTGCAAAATCGAAGAGAACTGTGAGCTAACCCTCTCATCCTTGCATACATGGGCGACCAGAGTCCTCTTGCCAACCGCAGGACCACCAATGACCGGGATGACAGCCGGTGCACCACCAGGGGAGCCGTGCTGCAACAAGAAGTTTAGGAGCTTTTGCTTTTCGGCGTGGCGTCCAAACATAATGTTGTCATTGTAAAGATACGTGTCGTATGGTCGACGCAGCATACGGTCGAATCCACCCAAAATAATGACAAACTCCTTCATGCTAGAGATGGCATCCTCTAAGCTCTCCAACGCACCTTGCAGCTCGAGAAGGTATGTTGCCTTCTTCTTTCTAGCACTGCCATGAAACGTGCGAAGACGTTTGGGAGGAGATGAGTTGCTAACCTCCTCCACCTCCTCCTGCTCCTTGATGGGACTGTCTTCGAGTGACCTGTACCTGAACGCCCCTAGTGCCCAGTAGCCTCGGTACAGGGCCTCTGTGAGCATGTTGAGCTGTTCCAGCATCCCAGAGTTTGTGATGTAGCGCCCGTCCGCCTCTTCGACGACTGTGCGAGCTCTCAGGAGCAGTTGCTCCAACCTCTTCATCTGCTTCTCTTCCGAGTATGCGCGGCTTGAGTGATACTTGTTGACGAGTAAGGAGAGGAATCGGCTCACAAGTTCACCAGTTACTGCAGATATGGCAAGCTCCATCTTGAATTCCTACAACTCAGAGTTCTAAGTTCTAAGCAATCATGGAGTTCAAGAGAGGGTAGGATGCAGGAGGAAGTAGCAGGCTGCTGGCCTTTCCTCCCAAACAAGTCAATAGCTGGTTGTTGGACATAGACCAACTTTGTATTGGCAACGGGGAAAGGGCACGTGCAAAGTATCACTGTCTCCACCTCTAGCTTGTGCTTACCATTCCAAGCTGATCTAGATTGGTCCAGGACGGTGACTTCAAGCCTTTTATTTGCTCAGCAAATCAGTAGTAGGGACAAACTTGGAGACTCCTTGTCCAGAAAACATAATCGATGGAACAGTTACACGAGCAAGGCTCGGGAAAGCGGTAAAAGGCGCACGCTTATGCGCGCTGAAGCGTGAAGCGGAGGGTCTCCTCCTCGATTAGGGCCTAATCGCCTAATTAAGCCCTAGGGCCAATTATCAGGACGCGCGGGACCTTTGGCGCGGGCGATGGGATTAGCGCACCTGATCTGGCTATAAAACAATCGACGATTCCTCTCCTAATCTAATCGCGATCTAGCACAGGGGCGATTTAGAGAGAGCACCATCGAAGCCGCCGGCGGAACTGCTCCTCCGCCTCTCCCCTGTCTTCTCCGCCCCTGCAGCAACGTCAAAGCTGCCGGCGTCACCCCTGTCTTCACAGCCCCTGCTGCACCCTCGACCTCTCCATGTCTCCTCCCCTGTGTTAAATCCTAAACCGACCACTGATTTACTGATCCGCATGGAGTATGCAAGCAGCAAATTGACAATTCGGCTGTAGAAGAAGAAAACGATGTAAGCCATCTTTATTTCACTTTTCTGTCTAACTAATACTTGTTCTTTGGCCTAAAATTTCTGATTTTCACTGCTTTTGGTCCTACCGTTGACTAAGTCAAGAATGCTTTAGCTCCGCTTAAGCATGCACAAAACGCATAAGCTCTGAGCAGAAGGCCACCACACCGATTACGCTTTCCGCTTTCCTGAACCTTGTACACGAGTCATCCAGAAGCATGTGAAGGATGGTCATACTTGTCTAGACCATGTTCTTCTCTCTTCGGGAAGGCTGGCAATATGGCCTACATAAATAATGGATATAAGAAGTAAAAATAGCAGAACATAAAATTCCATCAGGAAAGGTTAAGTCAGCCCACCAAATGCCCTTACTGTACAATATTTGTATTTCTGTATACCTATTACTCTTTCTTGGTGCATTTCTATAATATCATTTAGTGTTTAACGATCCATCCTGTACAATAGTTGTATTGTTCATGCTGTTTTTCTTACAGCTCACTGGTAGCCTTTGTTAGCAGAAAATTCAGGTTTGTTTCCTCCCTATCTATCAATATCTTTCATCCTTATAGCTTAACATTGTTGTCAGTTTATCAGCAACTAAATTGAAAAGCCATAATTAACACAGTGATGTGAATTTTCATGCATGTTCTAATACTTCTTCTTTTTTTGCTAGTGTAGCAGGATATCAGTTATTTTCGCGCATAAAAATGTTTACTATATCGTATATCTATTTCGGTATTCTTATGTTTTCTTAATTGCAAAACTGCAGATGCATCTCACCCTGGATTTTTAAAATGGGAATGTAGTAAGTGGTGCTTGCTTCCAGCTCTCGACTAGAGGATGGCATGGCAAGTTTCTAAAGCCATGACATCCTCTAGTCGAGAGCTGGAAGCAAGCACCACTTACTACATCTACAACATAGAGTTAGGTCTCCAAATCTTCCAGACTACCAGGTGCTTTATTAGGTAAACTCATCTTAAGTTCAGTATATACCCAACATACTGTAGTGTTCCCAGCAAAACCCTGAATCCACCTAGAGCATGCTTTAAAATTAGAATACATGTTCGTTCTGGGAAAGAAGTTCACATACAGTTCAGGTTCCACTAATCCGCATGCATGAGAATCTTAGAAGAACACTTCTGTTCGATCCAAGAGTAGTAGCCATCCTGGTACCATTACCACTAGGCCATTTTCTTCGCCGTTTAGGAGCAGGTTATAAGTCGATGCTTACGCGTATTACAGACTATTATGTCATGTAGATCCCAGACATATTAGCAGCAAAAGACACTATGTAATCTTGTAAATAGTGCACTCGGTGAGCCTGAACATGAACTGCCTCTTTGCATATATAATTAGTTGACTGTGAACAACACTAGTGCCATTATCTTATGAGTTAAGACATAGTAATCCAGTTTTTATGTCAGTTGTACTGTGTATTATTATCGCTATTTGTTATGAATTTACAGCTTGCTATGCTGCTATGGATATACATGCGCATGGCGTAGTCATTGTTTTAAACATGATGGAACAGCTTGCGTAGGTACTATGGTAGTCTGTCCATTTCACCCCGGGGTACCTTGTAGGCACCAAAGTACCAAAAAGCTTGTTCACACGAAAGGAAAAATGTTTTTTCCGCTCACTCTATAAAAACCATCATGTCCCTGCCATCACCTGTGATACGCTGTAGCCGACCAGGGGGTATTTGGCTGTCCGGAATATCTATATATACCATTGTAGGATAAACTGCATCTTTCACTCATACAACACATCTCAGGAGATCTCAGGGTAGATCTTGCCATATCCGCTGTCACGGTTGCTTTTCTGATGAACAAGTATACAGATCACATATCGTCCTCGGAGGAGAAGGTGGAGAAGCTACAACGACTCTTGCCGAGAGTTCGCCTGGTCATCGAGGAGGCGGACTCGCGGTACATCACCAAACTCCTATATGCTCATATAGCTGCAGACGCTAGCGGCAACCATATCAATATCCAGGATTGTGTATTTACAAACGGATGGAGCAATAAAGATTCTAACCTAAAAAATCCATATAAATCCTTTGAATTAAAAGGCCTTACAAATGCTGTGCTGAACGTTTCCTCCCAGGCAGAGGGGTATCTTCAGCCACACCTGGAGCACAACTTGGAACGAAATGAACAAATGAAGTGTAAGGTGGCACCCTTGATTCCCAACTAACGACGTTGAAATCACCTTGTGGTCTAGCTCCAGGATCCGCCACCAGATCTCCAAGCCTCACATTCGGTAGCAGTTGCCTTTCTTCTGTAATCTCAGTGCGGCTGCTGCCAGTGGTACAAGAAGGTATGACGCGGAGTGGAGAATAAGAATGCAAGAAGTCTGTAACATCTATCTGATGGCGTCTCAGAACGAGCAACTGTGGGTGCTCCCCGAACATGGAGAAGTTCCTCTCAACAAATCTTCTCATCCTGCTCAACATGCAGAGCCAGAAATGGAGATCAAGATTCCTTCTCATCACATCAGCACGCAAGTTTGCGGCGATGAGCGACCAATCCGAATGCAGCTCCCTAGCCATCTCGTCTGCTATTCGTTCTAACCGCGGGTGCTGTGCCGGGTCCTCGCTCCCGAATGCAAGTGTCTTGAAGAGGTAGTTGAACTCCTCGTATGGCAGGGTGTTGAGGAAGATTGGCTTGACTGTTCCCAGTTTCTCTGAACTTTTACACCGGCTGATGATGATCACCTTGCTTCGACTGTCCATGCTTGCCAGGGTTGAACAAAACTTGACCCAGTTCTTGTGGTCAACATCTGAAACAAGCTCAACAACTACCAATACTTTCCCCGACAAGAGACTGCTATGGTCTGCAATTTTACTAACACAATCCCCATTCAGGTGCAAAATCGAAGAGAACTGTGATCTAACCCTCTCATTTTTGCATACATGGGCGACAAGAGTCCTCTTGCCAACCGCAGGACCACCGATGAGGGGGAGGACAGCCGGTGCACCACCGGGAGGGCCGTGCTGCAACACAAAGTTCAGGAGTTTTTGCTTTTCGGCGTGCCGACCAAACATGATGTTGTCGTTGTAAAGATACGCGTCGTATGGTCGACACAACATACGGTCGCATCCACCCAAGAGAACAACAAACTCTGTCATGCTACAAACCACATACTCTAAGCTTTCGAGCACTCCTTTCAAGTCGGCAAGGTATGTTGCCCTCTTCTTTCTAACACTTCCATGGACCGTGCGAAAACGTTTAGGGTATGAGTCGCTAACCTGCTCCTCCTCCATTGGTGTCTGTTGAAGTGACCTGTACCTGAATGCCCCTAGTGCCCAGTAGCCTCGGTACATGGCCTCTGCGACCATGTCGAGCTGTGCCAGCATCCCGGAGTTTGTGATGTATCGACCATCCGCCTCCTCGACGACTGTGCGAGCTCTCAGTAGCAGTTGCTGCAGCCTCGCCAGTAGCTTCTCTTCAGAGTATGCGCGGCTGGAGTGGTACTTGTTGGTGAGGAAGGAGACAAATCGGCTGGCGAGTTCACCTGTTACAGCCGATATGGCATGCTCCATCTCCAATTCCTCCAATCGAGTTGTGCTAATTAATCAGGCAGTTCAAGAGAGGGGCAGTAGGCTAGTGGAAATTGCATACCGCTGGTGGTTGCTGCCCTGGAGAACGTCCATAGCCACATGTTGCAGATAGAGTGTTCTTGTTATCGCCAACAGCGAGAGGGCACGTTGTGCTGAAAAATATCGCTATCTGAGATGTTAATTACTCCACCTGTAGATTCCACACTGATCTAGACTGGTCCTGAAAGCGAAGCACGAAAAAATGATGGCACTTCAACTACTCCCTCCGTCACCTGAAAGGGTCTCAGATTTGTTAAAATTTGACGGAGGGAGTATTTGATTTGCCCAACAACCGATCTAGCCCTAAAGTGCCTAAAGTGGATCTAGCCCAACCCTCAGAGGTTTTAGGGGAGTAAATTTTTACTCCTTAAGTTGGCCAACTCTCAAATATACTCCCAGCGGCCTATCAAGAAACTCTCCCCCGCCCGCACAGCATTGTCGCCAGTGTTGCCTCCGATGACCACTGTTAGCATCCATCGACACCCCGCGGCCTCTGCTGCCCTCATGCCCTGCTTTGACTCGCTCGCCGGTTGCTGACGTCGCTTGAAGCGCCTGAATAGGGGTGTCAATTTTATCGCCGAAAGCTCCAACTGGCGACCTCCTACGAGCTCCTCCGTCGACTTCCGGCCATCTCGCAGCCCCGCCGCCGTTTCATCCATCGTAGATGTTGCACGCTCTATGGTTTCCGCCGTTCCTGGCCGCCATCATTTGATCCGTCGTCACCGAGAGTCTGGGGTGTCCATGGAGATAGAGAAAGCGGATTCGGTCAGTGGGCAAGTTCTCGTCGTCGTAGGAGCGCCAAAATTGGCGGCGGCATCCTCCTCTTCTCACCCCTAGGGCATTTGGCACAATGACAACAAGTTTTGTTTTTTGCCTTTTGTCTTCTTCTGAACGAGGTAGGACAAATATGCTGATGTGTTTAATTTTATTTGAAATTTTTAGTTCCAAGAAGAAGTACAAAAAGAGAGCTCAAATGGACAGAGGATGAGGATAATGCATTGTAGTTCGCATGGAATGATTAAGTTCTTCTTGAAGAGGCATTGTACTCTCGAAATAGAGTTAAGCAACCACACAAATATTTTGGAAACAGATTCATGAGCATTCTAACAAGTTCAACACAAGTGGAGAAGTTAGATCACTAGCATCACTCTTAAATAGGTGGCACACTCTTGTTATGCATTTCAATGTTGTCTCGATTTGATCAAGTGTTGCTAGTTGGTTTCGGCGAAGCTGATAAGTTCTAGTTGGTTTCGATGAAGCTGATATGTCCTAGTCGGTTTCGGGGAAGCCAATGCCATATTATTTTTAAAAAATCTAAAACACATATTGTTTATGAAATTAAAGAAAACAATCACTCCCTCCAATTCATATTACTTGTCGCTAATATGGATGTATCTAGAACTAAAATGTATCTAGATACATCCACATTAGCGAAAATTAATATGAATCAGAGAGTATAATATTTTTAAAAAATTGGCATTATATGGGGCAGGCTATAAACTACTCCCCAATAGCGCTTGGTTTTGTTAGGAATCCAAATACCGTTGTGAGAAACTAACAACTTTAGCCAAGTTTTAGTCTTTCACGCATGTAGATTTTTTTCACATGATATTTAACTTTGCTTCCTTTGCAACTTAATTTGGCTTTCATTAAAAAAATTAGCTTCAATCTAGAAATACTACTATTTCCGTCCTAAACTAAGTGTCTTTGTTTTGTTTAGATAGGGATGTATCCAGATGAATTTTATACGTATCTAGAAAAAGTTGAAACACTTATCTTAGAGCGGGCTGAGTAGTAGTTTCTATGGACTGTAAATTATTGCTTCCGCGGTGAATGGATTTTCATGGATGTAGCATACAAAATCTTGTATCCTGTGTAACAGAATATATACTTCAGAAAACACTGTAATTTACAAACATGAAATTCGAATGTATCAAATATAATGCACTAATTGTGGAAGCGCATATTTGATTAGTGTGAACTTCATTCATGTGCCTAGGAAGCATAGTGCACTAATGTTAGAAGCATGATTAGTTATTGAGAAACCTGGAGCATTTGCGTTTGTGACTACAAAAGCTTCATTGATATATCTGGAGAAAATTTTAGTGCTTGATACATCCACTTGACATGTTTCAAGTAGCATACATATTTGCTTCCTTTGAGTTGTCAAAACACACAGCTTCATACTTTCATATCACATATTTCCTCAATATTACAAATTTGCTTTATTCTGCAAGACAATATGTTTGCTAGATGCAACATATCTAAACAAACAGTTTATTACAAACACTCAATTCATTTCTTTCAGCACATGGAGACATCAATCCAGGAGGCCTTAGCTCTTGAACGAAATGACGCAGTTAGGGTCTCCCTTTCTTCTGTTGTTGGTCCCTGTCGTCGACCATAGCCGTCGCCACCGAGATAAAATTCCCTGACGACTGGGCTGGGACCTGGTGGTAGTCCCGATCATGTTGATAGCATACACGTAAAGTGCAATAAACACCTGCATCCAAATAGAGATCCAAAACCCAAGAAATCATGTACAAAATCACACAGCAACAATTTCAACCATTGGTACTATGGACCAGCGCCTAAAATTCTTTTCATAAATGCATAAGACATTACAAAGGAATACATGGAGTTAATCTTCAAGAGTGTGAAAGAGTGAAAATATAGATATGGGATCTAGATCAGTTTACAGTTTACCTCCAGCCTGATCGTGTATGGATTGGTGGGGTGGTTCGGCCGGCCAAGTAAATCCATTCACCGTGGAAGCACAAATATCCATGGTCCACAGAAACATACTTTGATAGGTTTAACATAAATTTCAAGCGAAATTCTGCTGTAATGGTAGCACAATTCAGTTGCTAAGGAAGCAAAAGTAAAATAACATTGGAAACAAAAATACAAATCCTAACAATGAAAGCACTACATGCCTGAAACTTGGCTACCGTTGTTAGTTTCCTTCAAAATGGGATTTAGTTTCCTGAGCAGTTCAAAAGTGAGGAAAATACGAACACTTTGGGACCTAGATCAGTTACAATAACATACTAACCTGATTGTGTAGTCCTTGAATG
The DNA here is from genome assembly GCF_022539505.1 of Lolium rigidum. Classification (NCBI taxonomy): domain Eukaryota; kingdom Viridiplantae; phylum Streptophyta; class Magnoliopsida; order Poales; family Poaceae; genus Lolium; species Lolium rigidum. The sequence goes on from NC_061511.1 coordinate 244,864,826, forward strand.
GATCTATGGGGTTGGCCCGGATCAGTTGAAGCACACTCTGGCCAGCTGCTTCGGTCGGAGTATAGCCTGGTCGACACGGCTAAGCCGCCACCTGCGGAACGGCGTGCCATCCAGCGGGTGAGTCGGTCCAAAAGGAGGTGCAGCTATCGGCGACCGGTTGAGGGAGGCACCGCGCGGAGAGAGGGGCGGTTGTGAGAGAAGAATCGCCATGGCAGGGGTTAGGAGATGGTATCGAGGAGAGCTAAGATTTCGGGAAGGCGGATAAACCTTACTGCAAGCAATATTTGAGATTTATGTGGGGGTACATGGGGGTTTAACAGGCGGAAACAAATCATGGGAATCTCGACCCGTTCGATTGGAAAAAAGATGGACGGTGTTGGAAGGATCCGGCCGTTTGTTTGTCATATCTATAGCAATTACCACATCCAAAACTTCTATTTACAAACGGATGGAGCAATAAGGATTCCAACTCTACAAAATATCTACAAAAATCCTATGAATCAAATGGACTTGCGCTTCCTCCCAGACAGAGGACTATCTTCAGCCACACTTGGGTCACCATTTGAAGCGAAATGAACAAATGAAGTGTAAGGTGGCACCCTTGATTCCCAACTAATGACGTTGTACTCCCCTTGTGGCATAGCTCCAGGATCTACCACCAGATCCCCAAGCCTCACACTCGGTAGCAGTTGCCTTTCCTCTGTAATCTCAGCTCGGCTGCTGCCAGTGGTACAAGACGGTAGGATGCGGAGTGGAGAAGCAGGATGCAAGAAGTCTGTAACATCTATCTGATGGCATCTCCGAACGAGCAACTGCGGGTGCTCACCAAACATGGTGAAGTTCCTCTCGACAAATCTTCTCATGCTCCTCAACATGGAGAGCCAGAAATGGATATTAAGATTCCTTCGAATCACGTCAGCGAGCAAGTTTGCAGCAACAAGCGACCAATCAGACTGCATCTCCCTGGCAATCTCGTCTGCTATCCATGCTAACTGCGGGTGCTGTGCCGGGGCCGCGCTCCCGAATGCGAATGTCTTGAAGAGGTAGCTGAACTCCTCGTATGGCAGGGTGTTGAGGAAGATTGGCTTGACTGTTCCCACTTTCTCTGAACATTTAGACCGGCTGACAATGATCACCTTGCTTCCACTGTCCATGCCTGCCAGGGTTGAACAAAACTTGGCCGAGATCTCCTCGTAAACATGGGCAATAAACTCAATAACTAACAATACTTTTCCTGACAAGAGACTGCTGTGGTCTGCGATTCTACAAAATGAATCCCCATTCAGGTGCAAAATCGAAGAGAAGTGTGAGCTAACCCTCTCATCCTTGCATACATGGGCAACCAGAGTCCTCTTGCCAACTGCAGGACCACCAATGACCGGGATGACAGCCGGTGCACCACCGGGAGAGCCGTGCTGCAACAAGAAGTTCAGGAGCTTTTGCTTTTCTGCGTGGCGTCCAAACATGATGTTGTCGTTGTAAAGATACGCGTCGTATGGTCGACGCAGCATACGGTCGAATCCACCCAAAATAACGACAAACTCCTTCATGCTAGAGACGGCATCCTCTAAGCTCTCCAACGCACCTTGCAACTCTAGAAGGTATGTTGCCTTCTTCTTTCTAACACTACCATGAAACGTGCGATGACGTTTGGGAGGAGATGAGTTGCTAACCACCTCCTCCCCCTCCTCAATGGGAGTCTCTTCGAGTGACCTGTACCTGAACGCCCCTAGTGCAAAGTAGCCTCGGTACAGGGCCTCTGCAAGCATGTTGAGCTGTTCCAGCATCCTGGAGTTTGTGATGTATCGCTCGTCCGCCAGACGCAAACGGACGCTCGCGAACAATTTAAACATCCAAAATGCGTCATCCCATTGAAGATACCCTAAGCAATCATGGAGTTCAAGAGAGGGTGCAGGCTGCTGGCGTTTCCTGCCAAACAAGTCAATAGCCGGTTGTTGGACATAGACCAACTTTGTATTGGCAACGGGGAAAGGGCACGTGCAAAGTATCACTGTTTCCTTTTATTTGCTTACCATTCCACGCTGATCTAGATTGGTCCTGGATGGTGACTTCAAGCCTTTTATTTGCTCAGCAAATCAGTAGTAGGGACAAACATAATCGACGCAACAGTTACAAGACCCATCCAGAAGCATGTGAAGGATGATGCTTTTATACTTGTCTAGGCCATGTTCAGTACTATGCTATTTCCTCCTGCCTTCTGGCCTCCCTTGGACTCCATTATTAGCTTACAACTTAGAACACTCAGATAGTTAGATTGAAGGAATTCAAGATGGAGCTTGCTATATCTGCAGTAACAGGTGAACTCGTGAGCCGATTCATCTCACTCCTCGCCAACAAGTACCACTCCAGATGCGCATGCTCGGAAGAGAAGCAGCTGAAAAGGCTACAACAACTCTTGCTGAGAGTTGGCATGGTCATCGAGGAGGCAGACTCGCGATACATAGCCAATTCATGCATGCTCATGCAGCTGAAGACGCTAGCGGCAGCCATGTACCGAGGCCATCATGTGCTTGACACCATCAGGTCCATGAAACACAGGGAGTTCTCAGAGGAACCGGTATGGGACTCATCTGCCTTATCTGTTTCTTCTACTCCTTACAAACGTTCTCGCACGATCGATAGTAGTAGAGCTACAGACATGGTTATGATCAACTCCGAGTTACAGAGTGCACTGCAAAACCTAGAGGCTGGTGTTGCCAACATGGTGGAGTTTACCGTGCTTTTGGGCGGATGTGAGCGCATCTCCCGCAGGCCCTATGACGCCTATCTTTACATCGACAATTTCATGTTTGGTCGGCATGTCGAGAAGCAGAAGATCATGAGGTTCTTGCTGGAACACAACTCGCCTGCTCCTCTGTCCGTGCTTCCAGTCATTGGTGGCAATGGAGTTGGGAAGAAAACTCTTGTCGCCCGTGTATGCGACGACGAGAGGGTACGTTCTCACTTTTCTATGGTTTTGCACCTGAATGGGGACGATCTTTTCAGAATAACAGACCATGAATGGATGTCAGGGAAGACATTGGTGGTGATCGAGTTTGCTTCAGATGTAGATGAAGATGATTGGGCAACATTTCATCGTTCTATCACGAACATGGACAGAGGAAGCAAGGTGATAATCTTAGGAAGAAACGCAAGCCTGGAGAAGTTTGGAACCGTCAAGCCTATCTCTCTGAGCTGTTTATCATTAGAAGAGTTCAGCTACCTGTTTAAGACGCTCTCATTCGGAAGCGCGGACCCGACCGACCACCCGCATCTAGCGGCGTTGGTAGAAAAGTTTGCCACGGTGCTGGGAGGGTCACTCATCTCAGCGAATGTGCTTGCTGATGCGCTGAGGAAAAACCTGAGTGCCCATTTCTGGCTATCCCTATTTTTTTTTTTAGACCGAAGGCACAGAGTGCCCGACTTTAAATTAATAAAGCCCTGAGGCGTAAACAGATACAATGTTTAGGACACACCCCACAGAACACATAAGGACAGAAGATTCAGGCCACACTGACCAAACAAGTAGCATAATACAGCCCAGACTAACAACACTCGTTTCGGGGCGCATCCACATGAACTTTTTAGCCGAGGTCACCCTGTGCACCTGATCGGTGGATACATCTTGTCTCCAGTTCCATCACGCATTGTAAAGTCTGCAAACAGTATGACCAATGTTCCAGAAGAGGGTCTGCCTAGGATTATGTTTGGGGACCTGATAGCACGAGAAGGTCACGTTGTTTTACCCAGAGGTGATTTTAGGCTGATTTCATGGGAATCGAGGCTACCGCCTTATACTTCATTTGCTCACTTGGTGCGGTCTGCTTCAAGTTGCGTTGATGATAAGCCTGAAACACCCTTGTCGGGGAAGAAGCGTGCTGGTCTATTTACTTAGTGTTGTATTGCTGGTTCGAATCTTAATAAAAGCGGCTGTATGCATCACTTAATGCAGAGGCTGGGGCTGCCCCCATTTCGATTTTTTTTTTTTTACCTAGTGTTGTGGTACAATGTATTTTGGGTACCATTTTGAGACCTCATGAGTTGTGCTATGTTAATTACATCCAGTGGTATGGATGTGCTTAACTCGCTATATTTTGGAACACAAATGATCTACCGTAATTGTGCTCCATTTGGGCAAACGAGTAAAGCCCACAGTTTATTTGATCCAAACAAAAAGATCTTTCCTTGTGCACAAACTATTTTTTTTGCAAATATCCTTGTACACAAACTTAACTAGTCTCCACCATACGAAAAATACATTTTTTCGATAAAGAGAATATATTAATATCAAAAGATACCAATTACACCCAACCTCTGCAACAACGCACCACCCTAATGGTACTACGGATGCACACAGCCAAAAAAAAGGAAAAGAAAACTAAGAAACAAGAGTCCCGCTACAGTATCTCGGGCCTAACAACAACAATACATCTACCGCCAAGACAACACCTAAAATACAGACTCTCCAAAAACGACGCCTCCAAGAAGGAAACAGTGCTCTAACACCGTCGTGGCCTGATCAAAGATCTTAGGTTTTCACCCTGAAGATAGTCCCCGCTCTCAAAACAATGCCTCCAACAAGGTCATTGCCAGGCACAACCAGCTAAGGCCAGACCTTGGGTTTTCACCCTGAAAGGTAGGACTCTAAACATCACCTGTGTTGTCGCCCCCACTTTCATACCGCTGCTGTGAAGCCCGGAACACCAAGCAAATCCCTCAATAGCGCGGAGACTTGAACCTCCCTTAGCTAGTCCTCCCATCCGGCCTTCATGAAATTCTCTTCTTCCGACTTTCATCATGGATCCATAGTCACTTGATGTCAACACAGAAAAAGAGCTTCGCGTCGCTCCCTCCAGAACCAATCGGTCGAAATAAAAGCATGGGTGCGCACGACCGAATACCACCGATCCAGCAAACTCCAGGCAAAGAGCACTGTTACATTCGCCGGTGGAGCCTTCCGGAACTCAACACACCGGCCAGATCGCGAGTCTAGGCCTCCGGTAGGTCTTCCTCTTCATGCAAGAGATGCCCTAGGACCGCTGCCTTTATTCAGGTCGGACCCCCACGTCGGCGACCATCCTGGGCTGGCCACTCCAACCCTCCACCGGCGACACCATCGCCGGCTTCCATGCTTCTCCATCTCGCCGCCGGAACGTGGTGATAGATCGATAGATCCACCACCACCAACCGCAGGTCGACCCTCTCCGGCGAAGAAGAGGGCCACCTCCACCGTCGTACTCAAGGCTGCTGCCCCGGGCGGCCACGTGTCGCGGAAGAAGCCCGAGATCGCATCCACTCACCGCCGAGAGGCGGGGGGAGGGAATGGCGCAGGCCAAGGGCCTGGCCGCCGCCCACCACCAGCCCCTGCCGGTGTGCTGTGGGGGAGAGCCTACGGGAGGAGGGGGTCCGCAGCGCAGAGCCACCGCCGCCCATCATCATCCGCGCCGGCCGATCCACCGTATGCGTCGAGGAGGAGATCCCGTCCGCCGTCCCCCACGTCGACGAGGAAGGGGCCCCGCCGCCGCCATGCCCCATGGGTCTTTGCCCCGACGGCGCTACCGGCGGAGGCGGCGGTTAGGGTTGGGGTGGGGGTCGGGAGAGGAGAGGGGTGGGGTCGGGAGAGGAGCAGGTTGGGATCATACATATATGGAATGGATGCAACATCTTGGTTCGAACTTAGTGAGTGTTTTAATATAAAAAAATGCAAATGCTCCTGACATTAACAGGTTGACCCTGCCCAATCAAAGGTGAAAGGAAAGCATCAATCGCCTTAGCTGAGAAACCAAAATATCACAAGTTCTTAAGTTCAGTCAAGAAGGCACTTTGCAGACCCATAAATCTCAAAGAATATGGTATGAGGCTATATTCTATGTTGATGTTTCTAGTGAAGAAATAATTTAATAGATGGAATATTGACTCCATAGTTTTCCTGAAAAAATTGTTAACAATATTTTTTGGTATGTCAAATATATAGGGTCAATATATCTTTTGTCGTCGTGGTGAATAAACAGGTGCCATGGATAGGCTTAAGTTGGGGCCGATATGCCCCGGGGGATCCGGAGGAGGGGATGATATAACACACATGCGACACAAGGTTTACCTAGGTTCATGGCCCTCGTGAGGAGGTAAACTCCTACTCCTGCTTGTCTGAGATGTATAAGAGCTGCATATGAGAGCTACAATGGCGCTCCTCAAGCTGTATAGCGAGAGATAGAAGATGAACTGCTATCGCTAAGGGGGAGAATGAGAGGAACTGGGGAGTCATCCCGTGCAAGGGAGTTCTGCTACTCCTTATATAGTGGGAGGCAAGTTACAAGGGCGAAACCTTAGCATGGGTTAAAGCCACATATTATGGATATGAGCTTACGTCAGCCTTTGGCGTGTAGCTTCGGTTTTCACCCGTGAGGTACTCTCTAACTTGGCCTTCTGCCACTGTTTCGCTGACCACTGTTCACTTCATCATCGGCGTGGTCTGTCCTCTTACTGGGCATTTCTCGGGCCGGGCCGGGCTTCGGGCTGGCCCGAAAAAAGCCCGACGGGAAATCCTTGGCCCGAGCCCGGCCCGGCCCGACCAACTTTCAGCAAATTTCGGCCCGAGCCCGGCCTGCGGCCCGAAAAGCCCGGTTTTTTCCGGGCTGGCCCGACGGCCCGGCCCGATCTAATGGTAATTTGCTTTTTTCTATGGCCCGAGCCCGGCCCGATTTAGTTACGGGCTGAAGAATGTTGGCCCGAGCCCGGCCCGATAGAGAGAAAAAGCCCGGCCCGGCCCGGGATTTTCGGGCTGGGTCGGGTCGGGCCGTTCGGGCCGGGCTTCCCATGCCCAGGTATAGTCTGTCCTCCCTTGGAATGGAGCGATCGCCTTCGTCATGAAGATATTCTTCGTATCTCTTCCATGTCTGTAGTGGCATGACCTGAGAGTGGATTTTGGGGGTAGGCACATGACCGTTGGACCTGTGCCGAACCCCTATTCTGGTTCCACTAAAGTATGTCGGATATTCATTCTTCGATCCTCTTTCTATGGTGTATCTTGACCTTACCGGCTAACAGTATGCCGGTACCTCCAAAAAATGCACGCCATATCCAAGTCTTATGATCGGCGACCGCTTCAAGAACTATAGTGGCATCCTTCGTGTACCCTTTGAATTGTCCATGCCATGCCGCTGGACAATTCTTTCAACTTCAATGCATACAATCAATTGAGCCAAGCATACCTGAAAATGCCCGGTCGGCGTTGAACTCTAAAAGTTTTGCCGTGTCTTGAGCATTGGGGGCTCTCAAGTATGTGGATCTAAAAACATTCACAATTGCCAGCAAAGCGCTTGACACACATGATAGAAGTGCTCTCTCACATGGCCAAGTGGTCATCAACTAGATCCGCCGGTATACCGTATGCCAAATTACGCAAGGCGTCTGTCACCTTCTGATATGTGCTATGACCAAGTTCTCCAGCGACATTTCTTCATTGATCAAAGAATCGATCATACTTGGTCACCTCCGTTGCGATGTGCTCGAACAAGTTGATGCTCATCCGAAAACGCCGCCAAAAATAGCTTTCGGGAAGTTTCGGATTCTCATTGAAATACGACCGCATCTACTTCTCGTGCCCTTCAATCCTTTCTCTCCACAACTTCTGTCTACAGAACACCGATCCACCTATTTTTGGCTTCTTGGCGGAGCGGTATGCTAATAGTATGGATATGTTCTCTTCTTCCTCTACGTCGTACTCGGCGTCCGATGAATCGTATGATGAACTCTACAAATATACATATAAAATGACACGAGTTGAGCAGAGAAAACGTGCAAACTTCTGTCTACCGAATACCGATCCACCTATTTTTTATTGCGCGGACACGGGAAATCACGCCTGCTGAAAATGTTTGATCAAATATATAAGAAAAATATTAGCAACAACAATGTAAAATATATTATACTAGAATTGTCATAAAGTATATTACCATATTATATGTATTTGATATGATGAATGTTGATATTTTTATATTATATTTTTAATAAAATTTGTAAACTTTAACTTTAACTAAATACAGAACGCGAGCTAAATAAAATCGGAGGGAGTATACTATTGTGTGAACTGCTACAAGAGCACTTGTTAATAAGGGCATGTACAACTATTGACACTAATCTAGACACTTCGGAAAAGAAGTAAATAGCATAAAATCGTATTTTTTACCTAAGCGCCTTACTTGTAGCAGCACTAGGCGTTTATCTCCGATCGCTAGCAACAACGTTAACATCTTTCTCTCCAATACTAGGAACTAAGAGCATCTCCAGCCGCGTCCCCCAAACCGTCCCCCAAACAGCGCCGGATTGAGCGTTTGGGGGACGTGTTTTGTTCGTGCCGCGTTTGGGGGACGTCGCTCCCCAGCCGCGTCCCCCAAACGCCGCCCCTAAACATTTAAAATATTTTTTCTTGGCATTTTTATTTCAATTTCCACAAACTAATACATAATTGGGAACGTGGTTTACACGAAGACATAGTTTGGAACATGGTTTTCCACAAACTAATACATAGTTTGAACCATGGTGGACACAAATATAAAATATTGCAAAAAAACTAAACCTAACTAGGCCGTGCATCGAAGGTTTCCTGTGTTCGCTGCTAAAAAACAACACTCGAGGGCACACCCAGTCACCTAAACTGGAAAATCCAGCGGGAAGATGGTGCCCTTGTTGGTTCTACCAATGAGGCGAACAGGCAGAAACCTCCGTGCACGTATTCGCTGCGAAGAAACAACACTCAGTCGTCCTCCTCGTCGGTGCTGTCGTCATGGGAGTCCCTGTCGGCTTGGTAGTCCCGGAGGCAGCGCCTGTCGTCGAAGACCTTGACGCTCATGTCCCTATTGCCGAAGTAGGAGAACACGAGGATGAAGCCGGCTTCGAGGCTGTGGTGGCGCGCGAACTTCTCCCAGCCGATGTTGAGGTACATCTTGCCGCGCGCGTCGTAGATCGCGTCGACGATCCACCGGCAGAAGCCGCACGAATGCTCTCGCAGATGCATCTTGCGCGGGCGTACGCCGCCGACGTACTCGGCGAAGGAGTCCGGCAGCCTCTGGATGCCGCGCGGGTCGCCCTTAAGGACGTGGACGAACTCGAACAGGACGTCCGGCTCCGCGTCCATCTCCTACGAAGACGACGGCGTGGGAGGCGACGGCGAGCGTTCAGCTATGCCGCGGCCACGACCACGACCACGACCATGGCCGCGGCCGCGAGGTCGGCCTCCGTCTCTACCAGACATAGCGTCGAGTCTTGTTGAGAGATGGTGGCGGCTAGGATTTGGGAGAGAGGCGCTAGGGTTTGTGTGTGAGAGAGACGATGAGAGGCGCCCCTTTTATAGGCCGGAGGGAGGCGGATGAGCGGTGGCGCTCATTAACGCCGGCACGCAGAGCTAGGCGCGACGGGACGCGTCGCTGCGCCCTCTAGCGGGAACTGCACCGTCGCTGCGCGCCAATCAACTTCCGTCGCGAGGTAGGCGACGGTTAGGTTTAAATTAATTGTGCCGCTGACGGGTCGGCCCCGCCACTCTCCGCCTCGCTTTTCGTTGTGTCCGGCGTCCCCGGTGCGTCCCCTGTGGGACGGGGACGGGCTCGAGGCGCCGGACACCGTATAGGGGCGCGCTGGACAAAAATGGGCTTTAGGGGACGCGGCTGGAACGTTTTTTTTGTCCGGCGCGCCCCAAATCTCTTTGGGGGACGCTTTGGGGGACGCGACTGGAGATGCTCTAAGTGGCTATACGTAAAAGGAGAAATACAGCCGCCTAAAAGATCATATGTATGTAAAATTAATAGAGACGCAGCGCCCATTTAGCAATTGACACCATGGAAATCACGCGGAAGAAAAATATTTACCAACCACCTGACGCGTAGATATGCAGCGGCGCGAAGGATGATCCTAGCCTTAGTTTGGCTCTGAGCGATTGGCTACTTTGCGGGAACGATACCTAATTAATCAGGAGCTACCTAACTAGTTTTCTTCATAGCAGCCCTAAAATGGTTTGCTGCGCATTTAACATGAGTGGACGACTTAGACACGAGTGGAGACCGTTTGTGATTACTTGGTTGATCTAGAATATTGGATGGCCGGATCCGTTGATCCAAAATGCCAAATACAGCCCCTAGGTGGTTAAGTTTTACTATCTCTTAATTTGGTGTTCGGCATGACAGGCTTGGCCCTAACAACTTCTTACATGAATTTTTTTCCCGAATCAAAGGGTTTTATTGATTAATCGATAGGATTATAATCACTCTCTATAGTGTGAGCAAGAAACCTTGGATTATAATTAATCCACAGACATCTCCTCCTATCTAAACTAGCTTGCTTAACACATAAATGAGCAGCGGTATTTGCTTCCCACCCAATAGCTAGAATGCTAAAACTAGTAAAAGCCCTACTAATCTCTCTTATCTCCTGAAAGATGGATCTCAGTTTACACCTATTCTGATCATCGTTGTTGCACATTTTAACCGCCACTGACGAGTCACTCTCGATAACAACATTTGTATATCCTCTCTCGTGAGCGAGTCTTGCAGCTTCCTGTATGGCCAGCGCCTCCATCAATAACGCAATGTCTGCATGATCGAACCAAAGGGCTTGAGCCCTAATCAGGTTACCTTGATGATCGCGCACCACCAATCCAGTGCCTCCTGACATCGACCGGTCGTAGAAGCTGGCATCTGTATTTATTTTGATAACTCCATCATCTGACGGTGTCCAATGAGCCTTTGGTTTCAGAACCTTCTTCAACTTTTCCCGTCCAACATGTGCAAGGTCGAGGGTGGTTTGCATTACCCACCGAACCGAGTCCATGACACTGCACCCTCCACCATGCCTCCTGGCATTTCTTTCTTGCCACACTAAACAGCAGCCACATAGAATCATAGTTGTATGTGACTCTGCCATTGCCTTGCTATCAACCATGTTCATAGCCTAAGAATTTGGGTGAAAATTTGGCAGTTTAACATACGCCGTAATTTTTAATTCATCCCAAAAGATCTTTGCCCAAATGCAGCCGAAGAGAGCATGCATAATTGTCCCCTCTTGTTTGCCACATGCCTCACAAAAAGCCAACTTCTCCATATGCCTGGATTTAAGAACCTGTTTCACTGGGATATAACCTTAACTCACTCTCCACCAGAATGATCGAATTTTCGGTGGCCCTGGAAGTTTTCAAAGCCTTTTCCAACATAATTTTGCTTCAGAACTTGCCGGTTGTGTGGGATACTGAGCCGAGGATAATGGCCTATAAGCAGTGTATCCAATGATACACGACGATACTAAGAGCATCTCTAGCAGAGCCTGTAAATACACGAACTGAAAACGCGGAGTTCAGTTCACTGAACTCGTGTTTACGGGTAAAAAATTGGTGGCGCCCGTAAACGAAAACCGTAAAACAGCATATTCCTTAAATATTCCATATTCCTAATTTTTTTACTGTCTTCTTCTTCCTTCCGTCCACTCCCCAGCCAGTAGCACGTCCGGCCCGCACCGCGTCCGCCCCGCGCCCTGGCCGCCGCGCCTGGCCCCGCCCCGCGCCTGCACAGCCCCGCGCCTGCCCGGCCGGCGCCCCGCTTTCACGACCGCGCGCCGCCCGGCCCCTCCCCGCGCCCACCGCTCCGCCCGGGCCTGCCCGGCCGCGCGCCGCTCCGCCCCGCGCCTGCCCGCCCGCCCACGAGCTCGCCCTGCCCGCTGCAAGCTCATCCCGCGCCGCCCCACGCCACCAACAAGGTCGCCCCGTCAGTCAACGAGCTCACCCCGTCCCGAGCTCACCGGAAATTGGTTGGATTTTGGTGATCGACTATACCGGCGGAAGCAGTTGGGCTGATCTGAAATTTCAGCGCGCCACTAGTAGGGGTTCGTGTTCAGTTCACTCATTCAGCCCCTACAAATACAGGTCGAGTTGGGTTTTCGGTCTCGGCCTGAAAACTTTTTTCGGTTTTGGCTCGTTTACGGTGACTGATCTACGCCATTTTCTAAACTGAAACCCGTAAATTGGCAGTTATTTTTTGGTTTTGCCCAATTTACGGGCTCTGCATGAGATGCTCTAACCCGTTCATTTTCGTGGAATAGGAATAAAAAAATAGGCAAAAGACAGCCCAATAAAAACACAAATTATTGAACAAAGATCAATGCGCTAAATGCATATTGATCAGTTGCATGTAGCGATTTTATTCATCAACATTGTTTTCCACAAACAAGGTAACTATGGATGATGTCATTTTGGCATCACACGCAAACTTTGGCAGCAACACTCATCCAAATTGTTAGTACATTTGGAACTAAAGCTATGACGACCAAATCCTCTTTCTCTGCAATCTTTTACGCATAACCAAGCATTGCAGTCTTTCATGGCTTTACATTCCCAACTTCCAACTACAAAATAAATACATTACATTATTAACAATAGTGTATCATGTATATAAACATAAAATGGAAGAAAATAGCTATAATTAATTTTCTTTCAGGCATGCAAATTTCATACTAAACAACAACAAAAAATTGAGAATTTTAAACAACGAAACTGTTCCATACTTGCACGGCAGGATGGCAACATAGAAGACATCAGCACAACGAAGAACAGAGCAATTGCAGTTTTGTAGATAACTATCCTTCTTTTGGTACTGATGACTGCCATTTTTTGAGAAGAGAATACTTGTATTTTTATGCTTTTCCTTCACCTATTTCGGATTGTTTCTACCTATCTCCTCTAAGAGAATTTTATAGGGCCATCCTCAAGTCATGGCTATTGATTTAATATTTTATTTCATGTATGCATATCTTGTAACTAATGTTCACATATGTTTTTAGCTCTTAAATGCTATAATCCCACTTTTGTATACACTATATTTTTTTAACTTGGCATTTAATGCTTTTTTATATAGGAGCAAGCACTATGCGCCATATTTATTTATGGTATTTTATAAGGTATGATAAAAGAATGCACGATTAGTAAATATATGATATTGTTTTATCCCGTCTATTTATGTCAGGTATGTCATTGTAGCATTAGTTTGGATAGAGCCGCAATAAAGTGTTGATATTGATCAACTACTAATTGTCTGTATATCTCTAAATTAATGTTTACTTGTATTTATTTTTTGTAAACTTATGTACACCAAAAAAAAAATTATGTCATATATTCCTCAATGTGATATTAAATACTTGTGATCATGTAGATTAAATCATGGTTAAATCTCATGCAACGCTTGTATCTTTTTTTTTTTTTGGTTTCCAGTTGGGTTGCTACATTCTGTGTTCCGCACATGCACACGATCCAAGTCGTGTGCTTGAAAGGTGTCCACTCGTTTTAAGTCATCGGTGCACACAACGCCTCTATCTAGCATTTATTTCCCAACGTCAATGTTGATATCAAAATATATTGTAAGGTACATTATTCTCTATTAGGTGCAAATAAATGTCACATACTCAATTATTTATTTAGATTTTAAAAATATTTTCTAATTATTTTGTATATTTATTTTCCATCATATTCAATGATGGTTCTCATAAAGGGTTCATTCAATCCTTGTGCAATTAATGAGAACTACAAAAGGCTTTCCGGCGAAACATCGCGGCCGTCGGTGACCTGCGGAACCTCAGAGTACATCCCCGACAGACCAACTAGGAACTACCAAGCCGGTAGCACCCGTGAAACCAATAAAATCTCAAAATGCATTTCAAAAAAGAAGGAAAAAAGGAGGAACGAAAAAACCCTGGCACAAACTGACAAACCGGTGACTATGATGTCATCGATAACAAGGACGGAGTCAGGCCACCTGCCACGATGTGGCGAGTAAGACCTATGCAGTGAATTTCCCAAAGTGTCGACCTCGAGCACATCCGATCATGAACAAGGGATGACCCGGTGGCCACCTGATGGCACCGAACTACGTGGATACCAATTCATTGGGAATCCAAGCGCAAAGTGATGTAGGAAGGGCTTCTTCCCCACAAGGGTGACTCGAGAATTTATATTGAATTCTCGGGAAAACACGTAGAATTGTACTCTTCTTTCCTCTTCACAACCTACAAAATAAAATATTGTTGCCTTGTGTCTCCAACTCCACCAAGTGGTTTTCAAGCACACAATTTTGTATTAGAATTGAAAACAAATAATAAAATGTATTAAATAAAGTAAATATGCATCAAGTAAAGTAAAGTAAATGCAATAGAAAAGGTAAAGTGAATGTTGTGAAAAAGTAAAGAGGTATGGTGATGGTAGTGGTGTAGACTTTATGAAAGAACAAAATGCAAGTATGATAAAGGGTTTTGTATTTTAGGATTAATTAAGTGCTGGAATTGTAAAAGGTACGTAAAAGGTGTTTCTTATGATTAAAAATGGACAATGGTTCATGGTTTCACTTGTCTACTCTTTTATGATGGAATAAAAAAGGATTCAAGAAATGCATAGTATTGATCAAACTTCATTATGTGTTTGATAAATAGTCATATGGGCATTACGTCCTATGATTTTGAGTATGCAACACATCCCACCAATACTCCTCTAGTAGGAGAAAACTCCACATACTAGATTTAAGATAAATAGAGTATTGTCTTTGCTTTTGTGACATGATGAATATCAAACTAGACCATGATAGCGCGGGCCGCGTCCGTCCATTTTAACTAAATGGCGATCGCCGTGTCGAGGTCGCCCCTCCAGGCGTCCTTGTCGTTCATCGACGCCAAGCACGCCGCTCGCAGCCCTGGGTAGTCTTCGGAGTCGTCGCTGCTGGCGATGACCCGCTGCTGCCGCTCGTACTCCGCCAGCAGCGCCGCCTGCGACGCTTCGTCCGGCTCCTCCTTCACCTCCGGCTTCGGGATGAGGAGGGCGCCACCGTGCCTCTCTTGCTGCCGCCGGCTGCCGCTGCCGCTGCCGTTGCGCCTCGGATTGACGGGCGTCGCCGGCTCCTCCTTCACCACGCGATTAGGGACGTTGTAGGGCGCTGATGCGCGTAGATGTACACGTCCGTTGGGAACCCCAAGAGGAAGGTATGATGCGCACAGCGGCAAGTTTTCCCTCAGAAAAAAACCAAGGTTATCGAACCAGTAGGAGCCAAGAAGCACGTGAAGGTTGTTGGTGGAGGAGTGTAGTGCGGCGCAACACCAGTGAAACCGGCGCCAACGTGGAACCTGCACAACACAATCAAAGTACTTTGCCCCAACGTAACAGTGAGGTTGTCAATTTCACCGGCTTGCTGAAAACAAAGGATTAAACGTATCGAGTGGAAGATGGTGTTTATTTACAAAGAACAATAAAATCAATGATTGCAGTAGAATGTATTCAGATGTAAAAGAATGGACCGGGGTCCACAGTTCACTAGAGGTGTCTCTCCAATAAGATAACTAACATGCTGGGTGAACAAATTACAGGCAGGCAATTGACAAATAAAGATTCAATACATATCAACGATGATTACTATGTGATTTAATCAGGGCATTACGACAAAGTACATAGACCGCTATCCAGCATGCATCTATGCCTAAATAATCCACCTTCAGGTTATCATCCGAACCCCTTCCGGTATTAAGTTGTAAACAACAGATAATTGCATTAAGTATGGTGCGTAATGTAATCAACACAAATATCCTTAGACAAAGCATCAATGTTTTATCCCTAGTAGCAACAGCACATCCACAATCTTAGAACTTTCTGTCACTGTCCCAGATTAAATGGAGGCATGAACCCACTATCGAGCATAATTACTCCCTCTTGGAGTTACAAGTATCAACTTGGCCAGAGCCTCTACTAGCAACGGAGAGCATGCAAGAACATAAACAACACATATATGATAGATTGATAATCAACTTAACATAGTATTCTATATTCATCGGATCCCACCAAACACAACATGTAGCATTACAAATAGATGATCTTGATCATGTTAGGCAGCTCACAAGATCTATAACAATGATAGCACAAGCGGAGAAGACAACCATCTAGCTACTGCTATGGACCCATAGTCAAAGGATGTACTACTCACGTATCAATCCGGAGGCGGCCATGATGATGTAGAGCCCCTCCGGTGATGATTCCCCTCTCCGGCAGGGTGCCGGAGGCGATCTCCTGAATCCCCCGAGATGGGATTCGCGACGGCGGCGTCTCTGGAAGGTTTTCCGTATCGTGGCTCTCGGTACAGGGGGTTTCGCGACGGAGGCTTTAAGTAGGCGGAAGGGTAGGTCAGGGGGCGACGCGAGGTGGCGACACAACAGGGCCGCGCGGCCAGCACCTGGGTCGCGCCACCCTAGCGTGTCGTCGCCTCGTGGCCCCACTTTGTTTCCTCTTCGGACTTCTGGAAACTTCGTGTAAAAATAGGCCCCTGGGCATTGATTTCGTCCAATTCCGAGAATATTTCCTTACTAGGATTTCTGAAACCAAAAACAGCAGAAAACAGCAACTGGCACTTCGGCATCTTGTTAATAGGTTAGTGCCGGAAAATGTATAATAATGCTGTAAAGTATGTATAAAACATTCAAGTATTGTAATAAAAGTAGCATGGAACATAAGAAATTATAGATACGTTTGAGACGTATCAAGCATCCCCAAGCTTAGTTCCTACTCGTCCTCGAGTAGGTAAACGATAACACAAATAATTTCTGAAGTGACATGTTACTAACATAATCTTGATCAACATTATTGTAAATCATATGAGATGAATGGAGTGATCTGAACAAAAGATTGCTAACAAAGATAATGACTAAACAAATGAATCATATAGCAAAACTTTTCATGAATAGTACTTTCAAAAAAGTATTAATAAGAGTTGCATAAGAGCTAACTCATAAGCAATAAATTCTAAGTAGAATGCAACTTGTAACATGTATATCTCATGGATATTTGTCAACATAGAGTAATATAACAGGTGCAATAAGTAAACATGTAAGAATCAATGCACACAGTTAACACAAGTGTTTGCTTCTAAGATAGAAAGAAGTGGGTAAACTGACTCAACAATAAAGTAAAAGAATGGCCCTTCGCGAGGGAAGCATGGATTACTATTTTTGTGCTAGAGCTTTTGTTTTGAAAACATAGAAACAATTTTGTCAATGGTAGTAATAATTCATATGTGCTATGCATAATACTTCCTACAAGTTGCATGTCTCATGCATAGAGTACTAATAGTGCTCGCACCTTGTTCTACTTAGCTCGGAAACACGGATTATCATCACATGACATATGCTTCAACCAAGTGTCACAAAGGGGTACCTCTATGCCGCCTGTACAAGTGTCTAAGGAGAAAGCACGCATTGGATTTCTCGCTTTTGATTATTCTCAACTTAGACATCCATACCGGGACAACATAGACAACAGATAATGGACTCCTCTTTTTAATGCTTAAGCATTCAACAATAGTTAATATTCTCATAAGAGATTGAGGTTGTATGTCCAAACTGAAACTTCCACCATGATACATGGCTTTAGTTAGCGGCCCAATGTTCTTCTCTAACATATGCATACTCAAACCATTTGATCATGAAATCCACTTACTTCGGACAAGACGAACATGCATAGCATCTCACATGATATCCAACAAAGATAAAGTTGATGGCGTCCCCAGAAAACATGGTTACCGCTCAACAAGCAACTTATAAGAATTAAGACACATAACTACATATTCATCACCACAATAGTTTTTAAGCTATTTGTCCCATGAGCTATATATTGTAAAGGTAGAGGAATGAAATTTTAAAGGTAGCACTCAAGTAATTTACTTTGGAATGGCAGAAAAATACCACATAGTAGGTAGATATGGTGGACACAAATGGCATGGAGTTTGGCTCAAGGTGTTTGGATGCACGAGAAGCATTTTCTCTCATTACAAGGTTTGGGCTAGCAAGGTTGTTTGAAGCAAACGCAAGTATAAACAGGTACAGTAAAACTCACACAAGAACATATTGCAAGCATTATAAGGCTCTACACTGTCTTCCTTGTTGTTCAAACACTTTACCCGAAAATATCTAGACTTAGAGAGAACAATCATGCAAACCAAATTAAACAAGCTCTACGGTAGTTCTTCATTAATAGATTAAACTACATGATGCATGAGCTTAAACATGATCTAATGAGAGCTCAAACAATTGCCAAATTGACAAACCATATGCAGCATTTTCCAATTCCAACCAAATAGCAATCTAACGAAGCAATTAGCTTTCGCCATGAACGTTAAAGCACAATTAAGAACACAAGTGTTCCATATGAAAAAGTGGAGCGTAATATCTCCAATATAAGAATGGCGGGATCCAACTTTATTCAAAACAAAAACAAAAAATAAAACAAACCGACGCTCCAAGTAAAGAACATAGAATGTGATGGAATAAAAATATAGTTTCACTAGAAGTGACCTGATAATGTTGTCGATGAAGAAGGAGATGCCTTGGGCATCCCCAAGCTTAGATGCTTGAGTCTTCTTAAAATATGCAGGGATGAACCACCGGGGCATCCCCAAGCTTAGACCTTTCACTCTTCTTGATCATAGTATATCATCCTCTTCTCTTGACCCTTGAAAACTTCCTCCACACAAACTTCAAGCAAACTCATTAGAGGGTTAGTGCATAATCAAAAATTCACATATTCAGAGGTGACATAATCATTCTTAACACTTCTGGACATTGCACAAAGCTTCTGAAAGTTAATGGAATAAAGAAACTCATTCAACATAGCAAAAGCGGCAATGCGAAATAAAAGGCAGAATCTGTCAAAAACAGAACAGTCCGTAAAGATGAATCTGGCAGGGGCACTTAACTTGCTCAAATGGAAAAACTCAAAACTAATGAAAGTTGCGTACATATCTGAGAATCACGCTCGTAAATTTGCAGATTTTTTCGATTTTTTTACAGAGACTTCTGCGAGAATTCGTGACAGACAGCAATGTTGTTTCTGCGCAACGATCCCAAATCTATCATCAACTTTAACATAAAAACTTTACTTGGCACAAAAACATGATAAGGATAGGTTGCTACAGTAGTAAACAACTTCCAAGACTCAACAATATAGTAAATAAAATAAAACTTGGGTTATCTTCCAAGAAGTGCTTTTCTTTAACGCCTTTCAGCTAGGCGCAGAAAGTGCAAATCAAGTATTTTCAAGAGATGGAGCATCAACATTCTTATTTTTCTTACAAACACAACTTGTTGCAGAGGGTACCTTAGATGCTCCATTATCTAAATTTCCTATGGTGGTGCTAGGGGTTTTATCAATTTTAGGCCTATAGTAATTCTTTTGTTTAGGCACCTTAGAGGCATACATGAATTTTTGCTCTTTACCCACATAAGCTTTCTCCTTATACTTGAGAGAAGAAAAAGTTGAACCCAAGGTTCCCATAGCTTTTTCAAGTTCATCAATCCTACTGATTTGATTATCATGGACAACACAAGTTCCTAGGACACTAATTCTTTCATCAATTCCTCCTAGGGATTTATCAAGTTCATCAGTTTTATCAAATAACATTTCCAATTTAGTTTCAACACTTGGAAAAATTTTCTCTATGGTTTCCAATTTTTTCATAACATCCTCAAGAGAGATTTCAATTTTAACTTCATTAACAGGTGGTATTCCGACTAGACTCTCAATGATGCAACTAGCTTCTAAAGCGGGAGTACCTAGGAAATTACCTCCCGAAAGAGTATCAAGAACATACATATTCCAACTAGATAAGCCAACATAAAAGTTCCTAAGAAGGATAGTAGTGGAGTGTTTCTTAATGCACCTATGATGAGCATTACTAATTCTGTACCAAGCATCTTTAAAACTTTCTCCACCTTGTTGCTTAAAAGAACGAACTTCAACTTTAGGATTACTCATTATAACAATAATAAAGTAAACTAGGCAAATAAAATAAAGACAAGTAACTAATTTTTTGTGTTTTGATATAGAACAAGTAAATAAGACAGTAAGTAAAGTAACTAAATTTTTTGTGTTTTTAATATGAAGCAAACAAGACAATAAATAAAATAAAGTAAAGCAAGACAAAAACAAAGTAAAGATATTGGAAGTGGAGACTCCCCTTGCAGCGTGTCTTGATCTCTCCGGCAACGGCGCCAGAAAAAGTAGCTTCTGGCGTGCAGTTGACGTGGGAGATAGAAATCTTTGTGGTGTAACTTTTCTTCAGATCCCCGGCAACGGCGCCAGAAAAAGTGCTTGATGCGCGTAGATGTACACGTCCGTTGGGAACCCCAAGAGGAAGGTATGATGCGCACAGCGGCAATTTTTCCCTCAGAAAGAAACCAAGGTTATCGAACCAGTAGGAGCCAAGAAGCACGTGAAGGTTGTTGGTGGAGGAGTGTAGTGCGGCGCAACACTAGTGAAATCGGCGCCAACGTGGAACCTGCACAACACAATCAAAGTACTTTGCCCCAACGTAACAGTGAGGTTGTCAATCTCGCCGGCTTGCTGAAAACAAAGGATTAAACGTATCGAGTGGAAGATGGTGTTTGTTTGCAAAGAACAGTAAAAGCAATGATTGCAGTAGAATGTATTCAGATGTAAAAGAATGGACCGGGGTCCACAATTCACTAGAGGTGTCTCTCCAATAAGATAACTAACATGCTGGGTGAACAAATTACAGGTGGGCAATTGACAAATAAAGATTCAATACATATCAACGATGATTACTATGTGATTTAATCAGGGCATTACGACAAAGTACATAGACCGCTATCCAGCAATGCATCTATGCCTAAATAATCCACCTTCAGGTTATCATCTGAACCCCTTCCAGTATTAAGTTGTAAACAACAGATAATTGCATTAAGTATGGTGCGTAATGTAATCAACACAAATATCCTTAGACAAAGCATCAATGTTTTATCCCTAGTAGCAACAGCACATCCACAACCTTAGAACTTTCTATCACTGTCCCAGATTAAATGGAGGCATGAACCCACTATCGAGCATAATTACTCCCTCTTGGAGTTACAAGTATCAACTTGGCCAGAGCCTCTACTAGCAACGGAGAGCATGCAAGAACATAAACAACACATATATGATAGATTGATAATCAACTTAACATAATATTCTATATTCATCGGATCCCACCAAACACAACATGTAGCATTACAAATAGATGATCTTGATCATGTTAGGCAGCTCACAAGATCTATAACAATGATAGCACAAGCGGAGAAGACAACCATCTAGCTACTGCTATGGACCCATAGTCCAAGGATGTACTACTCACGCATCAATCCGGATGCGGCCATGATGATGTAGAGCCCCTCCGGTGATGATTCCCCTCTCCGGCAGGGTGCCGAAGGCGATCTCCTGAATCCCCCGAGATGGGATTCGCGACGGCGGCGTCTCTGGAAGGTTTTTCGTATCGTGGCTCTCGGTACAGGGGGTTTCGCGACGGAGGCTTTAAGTAGGCGGAAGGGTAGGTCAGGGGGCGACGCGAGGTGGCGACACAACAGGGCCGCGCCGCCCTAGCGTGTCGTCGCCTCGTGGCCCCACTTCGTTTCCTCTTCGGACTTCTGGAAGCTTTGTGTAAAAATAGGCCCCTGAGCGTTGATTTCGTCCAATTCCGAGAATATTTCTTTACTAGGATTTCTGAAACAAAAACAGCAGAAAACAGCAATTGGCACTTCGGCATCTTGTTAATAGGTTAGTGCCGGAAAATGTATAATAATGCTGTAAAGTATGTATAAAACATTCAAGTATTGTAATAAAAGTAGCATGAAACATAAGAAATTATAGATACGTTTGAGACGTATCAGGCGCCGAGCGGTACAACGAGGACGGCGTTGATCGGGCCGGTCCTGAGGAAGAAGAATTTGAGGAGGACGAGTACGTTCTCCTCGGTTGCCATTGCGCTGCGGGAGACAGTGGCGGTGAGGACGGCGCCTTCAACCTTGGAGTGTCGTTGCGGATTGATACGTCCAAAACGTATCTACTTTCCCGAACACTTTTGCTATTGTTTTGCCTCTAATTTGTGTATTTTGGATACAACTAACACGGACTAACGCTGTTTTCAGCAGAACTGCTCTGGTGTCTCGTTTTTGTGCGGAAATCCAACTTTCGGGAAAATCCTCGGAATTTATGCGAGAGGCCCTATTTTCCAAGAATAATGACGGAGCCAGAAGGACGCGCCGGGTGGAGGCCCGAGGGCCCCACACCATAGGGCGGCGCGGCCTAGGGGGGCCCGCGCGGCCCTATGGTGTGGCCCCCTCGGTCGGCCTCCGACGCCCTCCTTCGGACTATATATTGGCCTCGACCTAAAAACGCACGGAGAGAAGTCGAAGTCGCCAGAAACCCTCCAGAGAGCCGCCACATCGCGAAACTCCGTCGCGGGAGCCAGAAGTCTCCGTTCTGGCACTCCGCCGGGACGGGGAATTGGAGGAGATCTTCACCGCCATCACCGCCAACGCCTCTCCATCGACCAGCCATGTTTCCCCCATCCATGTGTGAGTAATTCCCCCGCTGTAGGCTGAAGGGGATGGTAGGGATTGGATGAGATTGGTCATGTAATAGTCATAAGATTGTTAGGGCATAGTGCCTAGTATCCGTAGATGTCACTTTTATGATATTGTTGCAACTTGTTATGCTTAATGCTTGTCACTAGGGCCCGAGTGCCATGATCTCGAGATCTGAACATGTTATTGATTCATGAAGATATTCGTTGTTTATGATCTTACCTGCAAGTTGTATACACATGTCGCTGTCCGGAACCAATGGCCCCGAAGTGACAGAAATCGGGACAACCGGAGGGGATGGTAGTGATGTGAGGATCACATGTGTTCACGAAGTGTTAATGCTTTGCTCCGGTACTCTATTAAAAGGAGTACCTTAATATCCAGTAGTTTCCCTTGAGGCCCGGCTGCCACCGGCTGGTAGGACGGAAGATGTTGTGCAAGTTTCTCATTGCGAGCACGTACGACTAAATATGGAACACATGCCTATTGATTGATTAGTACTTGGATACCGTTTTATTATTATCCGCAAATGCCCTCGCTTTGATTGTTACATGAGTTTCTCTCATCCATGCAACGCCCGTTAAATCCGTCCATGTGCCTACAGTATTTTAATCCTGCTGTTTACTACAATCACTACTCGTTGTCTTTATTTCACCGCTCTTGTTATTTCACTATTTCCATCGCCATTAAGCTGTCGCTACTGATAAACTGTTGCGAGCAAGTCTGTTTCCAAGTGCAGCTGAATTGACAACTCCGCTGTTAAGGCTTACAAGTATTCTTTGTCTCCCCTTGTGTCGAATCAATAAATTGGGTAATACTTCCCTCGAAGACTGTTGCGATCCCCTATACTTGTGGGTCATCAAGACTATTTTCACGGCGCCGTTGCCGGGGAGCATAGCTTTATTTGGAAGTTCACTTGGATTGATATTGTTCGCTGCAAATTCTCCATCATGGGTAAACCTCGCGATACTAAGATCGCCATATTACCATCCACTACAAGAAAAGGTACAACTCTTAGTACCTCTGCTGCTCTTGATTCACCATCTGTGATAAGTAAACTTGTTTCACCACCACATGCTTCACATGCTGGTACTTCTGCTGAATCTGAAAATTCTGGTAATATTGATAATGTTTCTGCTGTGCTTGATGATAGTGGTTCATTGGGATCTTTTCTAGATGCTACAATTGCTAGGTCTAGACAAATTGAAAATACTGAAACTCCTGATGCTACTACACCTGTTAAATCACCTGAACTTGATTATTCTAGTGATGATCCTGATGAAGATTATGTAGAGCTTGATGATGCTTTTATTGAAAAATGCAATGCTACTACTGATGCAAGAAAAATTAAAAAGTTGCTTGCAGAACATGCTTGTTAGATATAAACCATCTCCCGATCCTAAATTTGCTACATCTCCTATAAACATTAGGGATAAAGATTATGATTTTTCTCTTGATCTATCTCATATAGCTATTGTTGAGAAAACACCCTTTTGTGGTACTGAAAAAGAAAGTGCTCGTTGAACACTTGACTGAGTTATCTACTCTTAGTGGCGTGTTTTCTGATGATGTCAAGATGCGTACTTATTTTGTCGCTAAAATTTTTCCTTTCTCATTAAAGGATGATGCTAAAATTTGGTATAATAATTTGCCTCCTGGTTCTATTAAAAGTCCAACCGACTTGCGTGATGTTTTCTTTCGAAAATACTTTCCTGCTAGTGCTCAACATGTTGCTTTGCAGAGAATTTATAATTTTGACCAGGAAGATGGAGAGAAATTGCTTGAGGCTTGGGCGAGATTTTGCTCTCTTATTAGAGCTCAGCCTGACCATGATTTGGAAAAGCATGATTTACTTGATATATTTTATAGTGGACTAACTATTGAGTCTAGGGCATACCTGGATAGTTGTGCTGGTTGTGTTTTCAGGAAAAGAACTCCAGACGACGCTGAAGAATTATTGGCTAAAATAGGACGGAATCATGATGATTGGTCTACACCTGAACCGACCCCGACACCGATAGTGAAGAAGAGGGGTATGATTAAATTAAATGATGAAGATATGAGGGAAGCCAAGAAGTCTCTTAAAGAGAAGGGTATTAAACCTGAAGATGTGAAGAATTTACCTCCTATAGAAGATTTATGTGAGACAATTCCCCCTTCATCCATGATTGAGGTACACTCGCTTCAACACTTTACTAGGGAAGATATTCCGTATTCAAAATCTCCTGCTCAATGCTTAGATGAATTTGATAATTATATTGTTAAGCAAGAAAACTTTAATATGAGAGTAGAGAATCATTTAATGGAAAATTCCCGAGCTATTAGTGAATTGCATGATATTGTGGAGAGAACCTCCAATGATGTTAAGATACTTGTTAAACATTTTCAAATGGTTCAAACTCAAATTGATCAACTTACTAAAGTGCAAAATGACTTGTTGGGAAATAATTCTAAAGAAAAACATGCTTATGAAGTAACAACTAGAGGTGGTGTTTCTACCCAGGATCCTCTATATCCTGAAGGGCATCCCAAAAGAGTTGAACAAGATTCTCAACTAATTAAAACTAGTGCTCCATCTAAGAAAAAGAAAAAGAAACATAAGAATATTGTAGAATCCTACGAACTCGTTAATGATCCTAATAGTATTTCTATTTCGATGCTTGAAACTGAAAGTGGTAATGAACATGAGGAAGATAATGATAAGAATGATACTACTGATAAAGAAGAAATTGAAAAAGAACCTGAAAGGCATGCTAAAAATAAAAAGTACACTAAAGAAGATTTTATTACTGAGAAACATGGTAATGAAAGAGAACCTTGGGTTCAAAAGCAAATGCCTTTTCCTGCTAAGAAACTAAAATCAAAGGAGGAGGAACATTATAATAAATTTTGTGATTGGATGAAACCTTTATTTCTGCAAATCCCGTTGACCGATGCTATTAAATTGCCTCCTTATTCAAAGTATATGAAAGATATTGTTACTAACAAAAGGAAAATCCCCAATGAGGAAATTTCCACTATGCTCGCTAATTACTCCTTCAATGGTAAGATTCCAAAGAAGCTCGGAGACCCAGGTATACCAACTATTCCTTGTTCCATAAAGAATAATTATGTTAGAACTGCTCTATGTGATTTGGGAGCAGGTGTGAGTGTGATGCCTTTTTCTCTTTATAAGAGACTTGATTTAGATAAATTGATACCAACTGATATATCTTTGCAAATGGCTGATAAATCTACTACTATTCCTGTTGGTTTATGTGAAAATGTTCCTGTTCAAGTTACTCAGCATTGCTTGATATTAACTGATTTTGTTGTGTTGGAAATGCCTGAAGATGATAATATGTCCATTATTCTTGGAAGACCCTTTCTTAATACTGCAGGGGCTGTTATTGATTGCAATAAAGGCATGGTTACATTCAATGTTGATGATAAGGAACACACTGTTTATTTTCCCAAGAGGATTGATAAAGTATGCGGGGTTAATACAATTTTTAATGTGAAAACCATCAAAGTGGGATCCATTGATTGTCCTATATATGAGCCTAAAGAAGAATATCAAACTCTTGTGATTGGATCCATATCAATTCAATATAAGGTAACATGATTGATTTGAGGTTTATTTCTTCTTATGTCATATAAAATTTATTTGGTAGCAAGACTTGATCAACCTTGTTAACAAGTATATTTTATTGCATAAAAGAGCTAAACAACATTTCTTTCTTTCTTTCTCCCTCCATTTATTTTATTTGCTGTAGCACTTTTTGTTTTGCAACATGCTTAAGTCATTTAAGATTTTAGAAATCATTTTCTGCTGCAAGTAATCATTAATTTAATACCCGAAATGTGCATTTTTTGAAGTTCTCTAAAAATTACAAAAATTACACCGTTGGTCCTATTTTTCGACGAGGCACACGGGAGCACCGAGAGGATGACCTGTGGGGCACCGGGAGGTGCCACACCATAGGCCGGCGCGGCCGGCAAGGGGGCCGCGCCACCTTGTGGTGTGGGCCACCCCTTGCCCCACTACACCATCTCTTCCTCCCGAGCATCTTCTCTCTCCCGAAAAAACTCGTACCAAGTTCCTCTCACTCGTGTTTCGCTCAAGAACTCGCGATTTTTCGATCTCCTTGCTCGGCCAGATTTCTGTACGAAATTTGGCACATTTACTCCTTGGTATGTGACTCCTTTGATTGTCCAATTAGAATTTCATTTGGTTGAGTATATCTTGAATATTTTGCTTGCTGTAGATAACATGTTTAGTGAGCTTGCATGCTTGTTCTAAGTGGAAGAAACTAGTTTTGATGCATGTTTAGTACTCTAGCAAGTTCCTATAGTAGTTCCCTTCAATTACATACCTTGAAATCAAATTTTATAATGATTGTTGAAAATTTCAGAAGGGGAAGATGAAGAAATTTAAATTTGGAGAGTTGTTCAAGAAAGCAACAACCAGCACCGGTAGGCCCTCAAGGGCGTCTACTCAAATTAGGCGATCCTACAATGAGGATGTTATCGCGCCTAGCTTCGCGCCCGAGGAGGACCATGGGGCTCCTAATGCTTCATCCTTCCCCTGTTATGAGTTTCGACCAATGCGGGGATATTAGATGACTTCTTCACCCTTGTCAACGTGGCAGGCCTAGCCACCTACGTGGGAGACGAGAGGGGACAATATTACAGGCTCACCAAAGTTTTCGTTGAGAGCTTCAAGTTCCACAACACGGAATATGAGCCGACAGTCGCATTCAAGATCTATGATATTCCTGTTACCATGAAATTGGAAGAATTTTGTTGTGCATTGGGTATTGCCCCTGTAGGTACAGCAAGGAGGATTGATGACAACCCCCGGGACTTGTTGGAGCTCTACCGAGGGATCACCGGGGATGATTGCCGCACCATCCCGCGAGGGAAGATAAGAAACATTCAACTCCCCGCTATTAAATATTTCGCATATTACATTGGTACTAGCATTTTGGGTAGAGAAAATACTAGCAACATCTCTAGCTACCATCTTGCTTTCTTGAATGTTGCACTTCATTGGAGAGACACCTTATCATCTTGGTTCTCTTATTGCTCGCCGCTTGTCTAGCAGGGGGCCTATTTTTGGAGGAACTATTGCCCTGCGCATTTTAACACATCTAGATATTCCTCTTGATTCTAATGATGTACCATTAACCCCTAGGAAACTAGATATTGCTGCTATGAAGAGCCATCGTTTTGTTACTACTGACTCCACTATAGATAATATGGTCTATAGAATGTTGTTTGCTGATGGGAATGAGAAGGAAATCCCTCTTCCCCGGCCAGGTTTGTTCAATATTGACAGGCAATCATGGTCGCTCACTAAGGAGGCGGTGGAGGAACATATGAAGATACAGGAATTCCACCAGCAACATGACACCGAGAACGCCGAGCCCTCCTACGACTACACCGTCACGTACCCCGGCGTTTCCTCCAGCACATACATGGAACCGGGTCGTTCTTCGTCATATTACGAAGACACCACTTCATGGGGACCGTGGGAATGAACTCCACTTAGGCCAAAAGCCTAAGCTTGGGGGGAGGTATACCGGCATCACTCATTCTTTGCATATTATGGTTGCTGGATACTTGTACATATTTGTTTAGTCTCTAGAGTGGTTTTCTAATGAGAGGGAGATGATATTTGGGGAAGTGCTGTCCAAAAACAGATTCTGTGCTGTTACCAAAAAAATTCGTACGCACAGCCAGAACGTTATTTTGAGTTGCCAATTTTTGAGCATGTTCCCCAGGTTGTTATCTAATTTTCATTAGTTAAACACTTTTTGGTCTGAGCAACGGAAGATTTTTGTTAATTTCGATTTCTGTACTGCTGTCAGGATTTGGCAGATTTCTGTCATCCTGCTTTTACGTGTTTCGTTAGTTTGCATTCTTTTGTTTTCGCTTTGTTTCTTTCCTAAAACACAAAAAGACCAAAAATATTTCTGTTGTTTCTCTTCACCATTTGTTTATTTGGTTCTTTGCTCTTAGTTTACTTTATTTGCTATCGTTGGTTTGCTACAAGAAAACCCAAAAAGATTTTGCTTTGTTTGCTTGTTTTCTTTCGTTCTTGTTCCTAATTCGAAAACACCAAAAATATTTGCTGTTCTTCTTTGGTTTGTAAAGTTCATCATGAGTTCAATGGTCTTCGGTGGCTGGAGCGTGGTTTTCATTTCATATTATCCAAGCTACACAAGTGAAAAGGCAATAATGACGATCTACGACAATCTGATTGTGGTGAGAGGCTGGTATGAACTCTATTTGCTTTCATTTTTGTACATATACTCATCCATATGAGCATGCTTAGTTAGTTCATGTGAGGTATATGTTAGTTGAGAAAGTCTAGTAGTTCATGATCTCTCATGTTTAGCTCCAATTTATTAATATGAGTAGCATGTCATGTTTGTTTGCTTGCATTGTTTTATTCATAAGTAAGTATGGCATTGTGGTATCCTCCTCTGAATAATTCATTTATATCGACTTGGCACATGCTCATGCATGCATATGACTGAACAAAAAGTCAATTAAGCCTTGATGATTTATATTGCTTCAGAGTTCTTGTATCGCTTTTATGCCTCTGTTAATTTATTTTGCCGCAAGCATGATTATGACGATTCTTGCTCTCTTGATTTGTCGCTCCCTAGTCTTTTGCTAGCCTTCACTTGTACTGAGCGGGAACGCCGCTCGTGCTTCCAAACACCTGAAAACCAAGTTGTTCCAAAGTGTCCACCATAAACACCTATGCATGGCATTTCAAACCATTCCAAGTAAATTCTCATGCGCTACCTTTAAAACCTTCAAAATGCTTCTCAATTTGTGTTAATGTTTCATAGCTCATGAGGAAGTATGTGGTGTTTAGCTTTCAACCTTGTCATTTACTTTTGACGGACTCTCATATGGACTAGTGGCACATCCGCTTATCCAATAATTTTGCAAAAAGAGTGGCAATGGGATTCCCGGTCCCGAATTAATTAACTTAAATAGACACTCCTCCATGGTTTGTGATTGTTGGACGGCACCCGAAGGATTCGGTTAGCCATGGCGTGTGTAAGCAAAGGGTGGGGGAGGGTCATCATCATAATAAAACTTAAATAAAAAGGCACTCCTTCATGGTATGAGATTGTTGGCGAGGCACCGAGGATTCGGTTAGCCATGGTTTGTGAAAGAAAGGTGGGAAGGAGTGCCAACCAAAAATAAATAAAATGGGAGCCGCTCTTGTGAGTCCGGTTGATGAGGTAGTTAGTGTACCCATTACCATTCGTTGACAACAACAAACACCTCTCAAAATAATTTTACTCTGTTTTACAAATGAAAAGCTCTAGCGCATGTTAATCCCTGCTTCCCTCTGCGAAGGGTCAATCTTTTACTTTTATGTTGTGTCTCCATTCTTTCTTTGAGCACTATCTTGAGAGCACAACTTGTCATTCTTAGTATAATATGCTTGTCTCAAAATATGATTAATTGTGGTATAACTTTGATGCTTTTATCTTTGACGATCACTACTTCTAGTCTTTCTATGAACTCAAGAGGTGCCTCGGCATTTATGTTTTGCCGATCAAATACGGGCAAGCGAGATACCACTTTGTCATATTCTCTTATGAACATTGCAATCCTGCTTATATACATGATTCATGGTGCTTATTATTAATTGTTGGTACTTCTCCATGATTGACATAGGCTTGTTGGATGATCTTATTTGCATGTATCTCATTATGAACTGTTTAAGTATTAGCCATAACATGAGAATATATACATCATATGAGCAAATGTGTTCGTGAAAGTTCTTTTATCGCTCGGTTGTTAGCCGAATTGCTTGAGGACAAGCAATAAGCTAAGCTTGGGGGAGTTGATACGTCCAAAACGTATCTACTTTCCCGAACACTTTTGCTATTGTTTTGCCTCTAATTTGTGTATTTTGGATACAACTAACACGGACTAACGCTGTTTTCGACGAAGCTGCTCACGGTGTCTCGTTTTTGTGAAGAAATCCAACTTTCGGGAAAATCCTCGGAATTTATGCGGAAGGCCCTATTTTCCAAGAATAATGACGGAGCCGGAAGGACGCGCCGAGTGGAGGCCGAGGGCCCCACACCATAGGGCGGCGCGGCCTAGGGGGGCCCGCGCGGCCCTATGGTGTGGCCCCTCGGTCGGCCTCCGACGCCCTCCTTCGGACTATATATCGGCCTCGACCTAAAAACGCACGGAGAGAAGTCGAAGTCGCCAGAAACCCTCCAGAGAGCCGCCACATCGCGAAACTCCGTCGCGGGAGCCAGAAGTCTCCGTTCTGGCAATCCGCCGGGACGGGGAATTGGAGGAGATCTTCACCGCCATCACCGCCAACGCCTCTCCATCGACCGGCCATGTTTCCCCCATCCATGTGTGAGTAATTCCCCCGCTGTAGGCTGAAGGGGATGGTAGGGATTGGATGAGATTGGTCATGTAATAGTCATAAGATTGTTAGGGCATAGTGCCTAGTATCCGTAGATGTCACTTTTATGATATTGTTGCAACTTGTTATGCTTAATGCTTGTCACTAGGGCCCGAGTGCCATGATCTCGGATACGAACATGTTATTGATTCATGAAGATATTCGTTGTTTATGATCTTACCTGCAAGTTGTATACACATGTCGTTGTCCGGAACCAATGGCCCCGAAGTGACAGAAATCGGGACAACCGGAGGGATGGTAGTGATGTGAGGATCACATGTGTTCACGGAGTGTTAATGCTTTGCTCCGGTACTCTATTAAAAGGAGTACCTTAATATCCGATAGTTTCCCTAGAGGCCCGGCTGCCACTTGGTGGTAGGACGAGAAGATGTTGTGCAAGTTTCTCATTGCGAGCACGTACGACTAAATATGGAACACATGCCTATTGATTGATTAGTACTTGGATACCGTTTTATTATTATACGCAAATGCCCTCGCTTTGATTGTTACATGAGTTTCTCTCATCCATGCAACGCCGGTTAAATCCGTCCCTGTGCCTACGGTATTTTAATCCTGCTGTTTACTACAATCACTACTGCTGTCTTTATTTCACCGCTGCTTGTTATTTCACTATTTCCACTTGCCATTAAGCTGTTACTACTCGATAAACTTTTGCGAGCAAGTACGTTTCCAGGTGCAGCTGAATTGACAACTCCGCTGTTAAGGCTTACAAGTATTCTTTGTCTCCCCTTGTGTCGAATCAATAAATTGGGTAATACTTCCCTCGAAGACTGTTGCGATCCCCTATACTTGTGGGTCATCACGGATGTCGTGGATGACGCTCTCCAGGGTGCGCCCCGGAATGCCCCAGAACAGGGCGCGCCCGTCCCTGTTCTAGCTGTTCGGCCCGCCGATGAGGCTGGTGGTGCTGCACATCTCCATGACGTACTTGGCCTGGAAGTAGGTGCGCCACCAATCGTCGTTGTTCTTGGCTGCCCTGGTCGGATCGTCCCGCTCCTCGGCGTTGAGTTCAGCCCGCCAGGCCCTGATGGCGTCCTTCCAGCGCTCTGTGCCCGGCGTTGGCGGCGGCGGGACGCCAATGCCGTTCATGGCCATCTTCCAGCCACCGCTGCTTGGCAGGCGCATGTCTGGCGGGACGGGATATCCCGCGTGGTACAGCGCCCACGCCTCCTTGACGGTTAGGCTGTCGCGGCCAAAGCCGTTCGCCGCGGCGATCTTGCGGGAGGACGAGGACGACATTGGGAGTGGCGAGGAGAAGATCTGGGGGCGGCGAGGAGAAGATTTGTGAGCGGCGAGAGATTGGGACGAACCGCAGGGCCTCTTAATGTACAGCAGCTGCAGCGGGTAGTTGCACG
Organism: Lolium rigidum; assembly: GCF_022539505.1. Taxonomy (NCBI): domain Eukaryota; kingdom Viridiplantae; phylum Streptophyta; class Magnoliopsida; order Poales; family Poaceae; genus Lolium; species Lolium rigidum. Next base: position 244,897,055 of record NC_061511.1, read on the forward strand.
CAATAGCGCCGGCGCGGACGGCCACATGGCCATGCACGACGAGACGCGTCCCTGCGTCGCCTGGGAAAACAGGGACACCATTAACATCGCTTGACGAAAGGTAGGCGGCGGGGTTTTAGGCTTCCGAGTCGTTGACGCGCCGGGCCCGCGTCGCTTCGCCTCGCTTTTCGTTGTGTCCGGCGTGCCCGGAGCGTCCCCTATGGGGCGGGGACGGGCTCGGGGCGCCGGACAGCGTATCTGGCCGCGCGGGACAAAAAAGGGTTTGGGGGACGCGGCTAGGAAGATTTGTTTGTCCGGCGCACCCCAAATCTTTTTGGGGGATGGTTTGGGGGACGCGACTAGAGATGCTCTAAGGCCATCTTCAACACGGCGACCCATCCCGCGTCCGCGCATCTGGATGAGTCCTGGCGGACAAACACGCGGCCCAAGGCGGCCACGCATCGCAAATGTGAATGGTCGCGGTGTCCGGGACGACCCAAACCCGGCCCAAATCTGGGTCAGGTTTGCGTGGCCGCGGATGGCACGCGGCGTCCTCGCGCGTCCCCGTGTCTGGCCCACCTGTCAGTGCTCGAGTCCTATTAAATGTAGACTGTGGAGGGGGATTATCCCTATCAAATCCCCACTCCCCCACTCCACTCCAGCCGCACGAGCTCAAGCTCGAGCTTCCGCGCCACCATGGCCCCGAAGCATGAGTTCGAGCCATCCGCCAACGACCACGAGGCCGGCAGCAGCCGGCGAGCCGCGCCGGCGGCTTTCTACATGGGCCACCGGCTCCCATCCGCGACCGGATCTACGTCACCTTAGCGGTGGCGCAGATGTTCTTGGAGGTCGGCGTCCCAATGTCGTGGGGCGACGTGCACCTCCCCCACGGCTGGCACCTGAGCCCAGATCGGCTTCCGGTGCCGCCGATCCCAGGCTCCAGCCGCGCCCACGTCAAGGAGATCCAGCGGCAGCGTGCGCAGCTGCCGGCGAACCTCCGGGAGGACCCCGCCTACAGTGACACAAGTCCCAACTTGGACATGTGGTTCGAGGTGGAGCACGATGCGCGCCGGCGCACGTGCTTCACCTCGGCGATGGCGAGGCTTCGCGCACAGCCGTGCATGCATGCTAGGAGGGCTAGCCACCGCCCCGGCGGCCTCTACATCGACGAGCCTGCGGCTACTCCGCCGTGGGCCGCGCCAGCGCAAGCGCTACATGCCTAGCCCGAGGAGGACGACGACCCCTCGCTGCAGGCCGCGCTGGCGGCGTCCCGCGAGGTCAACGACCTCGAGGAGCTGGCCAAGTGGCCGCACCTCGCTGAGGCGTTGCGTGCCTTCGCGCTGGAGGAGGAGGCCAGGAAGGCCAAGGAGGACGCCGACGCGTGGGCGTTTCTTGCCATGGCGCGCCGGCAGGAGGAGGCCACGCGCCAGGCCATGCTCCGGGAGGAGGAGGAGCGCCTAGTCGCGTTCCGGCACGAGGCGGAGCCGCAGCAGAAGGAGGTGGCGCGGCTGGCACGCCTGCGCAGGCCGGCGAGGCCTTCGGACCTGCACTCCACCTGGGAAAGGGCGCAGGCCGGTGTCCCTGGCGCTCTCCGGCGTGTCCAGCCGAAACAGCGCGTCGCCGCCGGAGGGGGGGCATCGTCCTCATCGACAGCGACGACGACGAGTACTACTGGGAGTAGGGTGGCGCACCGGTGGCCACTGCGTCCCAAACCCTAGAATAGGGTCCCCCCCCCTTAGTTTAAAGCCCATATACAGCTTTCTTTTGTGTAAAAAATTGCCCAAAATAGGGCTAAATTTAAATAAATTGTAGTTTAAATTAAATTTGTTTTTTTTGTTATCTTTGACTTTTGGGGTGCATCTGCGCATTAGGCGCAGTGCGCTATCCAAAACGGTTCGACGGCTAGGTCCGCCAGTCCACGCGCGGCCAGTGCCCTAACTCTCTCATCCTTGCATACATGGGCGACCAGGGTCATCTTACCGACCGCACGAGCACCGATGATTTAGAGGACAGCCAGTGCACCCCCAGAAGAGTTGTGCTGCAACATGAAATTCAGGAGCTTTTGTTTTCCGGGCGTGGCGTCCTAACATGATGTTGTCGTTGTAAAGATATGTATCATATGGTCGACGCACCATACAGTCGCATCCATCCAAGAGAACAATAAACTCTGTCATGCTGCAAACCACACACTAAGCTCTCCAACACACCTTGTAAGTTTCTATATCTACTACTTAAAAAGACTAAACATAATCCCTATTCTCCCCACTTTCGTCCGTTTCAGCATTTTGGTCGTCCGTCCGTCCATCAAAACAGGGAAAGTCAACCTGATTTTAAGTAGTATATCGCTCCCATCCTCACGTTGCATGCAATCCAGAATCAATCAGCCCAATCAGCCGGAACATATAAGGAATCAGCCAGCATGTATCAGGGAAAGTAAAATGCTGGAACGGACGTATAAGGAAAGCAATCAATCAGCCCAATTAATATTGCAACGGAGGAAGGAATCAGCGCCTCATAGGAAAGAAGCATTTCGCTGCCATGGACGCGGACGGGACGGCGGACGCGCTGGAGTACGGCGGACGGCTTCATGTGGACGACGCAAACGACTCGCAGGGATGGCCTCTCGGGGATGCGGTCTTGTCGCAAAGTTGTTGCCTCATGTTGCCTTGACGTGCTCCGGTAGTGTTGAGCGGCTGCAGAAGGAGCTCTCCATGCCTCTATCGATCTGATATTTTTTGCTTCCAGGATTTGGAAATTTGTGATGCTAATTTTGATTTTGACAGGGTCAATGTTGAGTTGGTGGCCACCACCATATTCCCCACCGCTGGAAGCCCTGCCCTTACCACCACGCGATAGAGCGAACACCGGCCGCTAGCCCGGGGGCCAGAGCGATGGCTGCAGGGGCTAGATCGATGCATGGCCAGATCTTCACCCAGCTTCCTTCCTCTCCGCCGCGCAGGTGCTGCCGGCGCGCACAGCGGCCATGATGACGAAGGCTGCGACCTGGTCGAAGATGAGTAAAGGTTGGCAACTTGGTCAGATTGTGCGTTCATGATTTCTGCGTGTTCTTTTCCTGGATCTAATGATATAGCATCTGGGATTCGTCCTATAACATGCCTTGGTACATTTGTTTTGTTGTTACACGAACTGAAGCACAATCAGATGTTTGACAGAGCTTTCCCAGTAGGCAAAGTTACCTGAACATTGTCCTCTTATATATGCAATGCAGCAATACTATTTCTTAAGACTGATTCTGAATAAGTGATTGGCAACACACCCGCTGCTTGTTCAAGTGCATCCTTCATTCAATTAATTGAAATTTGTCATGCTACTTTACTCTGCATCTTTAGTTTAAGAGTTCTGTAATGGTACAACTTTCTGCTCTCATACTTGATATTGACAGTCTACATGCCCTGATTGAATATAGATGAATTGGTAAAGGCTTATCATGCAATTGCTCCTGATGCTTAATCAATTTTAGCAGTAAGTTATATTGACTTTGAATAATAATAAATGGACAGTCCTTGGATTGTGTGAAGAGATTCGAGCACAACATTTAGTGATGTCAAGAAGTTTGGTAAAGATAAAGTTGAAAGTGAAGAAATAGCTCACTCCTACGAGATCCCAAGGTGAGCTTTTATCAATTAGCTTCAAACTCTATATGGAGGTACCTACACTATGTAGTTGTTACTTAGCTACGTGGTATGGTTACAGACTAAATGTCATGTCTCGTTAGTGTCGCTTTGGGATGATTTTGTGAGCTTCGTGGAATGATTATAGAGTAAACCATGTAGAAGCTTCTCTGAAATTATATGTACATAAATTAACAAATTTTATTAATATAAAAATCAAATTTGTACATTCTTCTGGGTGTATGTACTCTGTTTAATACCAGATTTTTTTGCAGAGCTAAAAGCAGCCAGAATAAATTTATCTTTTACATTATCATGGAATATGTCTTGTTTTTAGTTTTTATGCACATTATACAACTTAATGAACTTGATTCCCCTCTTTCACTCTAATTAAGTAGCATGTATGGTCAGCTAGCTTGAGTTAAAATGTTCAGTAATAGTTTAAATAAATACAGGAACCATTTTACCCTACTATGTTCGGCTAGCTGAGGCAAGAAGCCTTACATGGAAAGGACTCCCGCCAATCTCTTAACACTGATAGTTCATCCATCTGTTGAGCGAGAAGAGTCGTGGGAAGTCATTGATTGAAGATTTGAGGGAAGAAAGTTGTATGTGGTATGCGAAAATCGTTCCAAAGGTTAGTTGCAAGCCTAGCACTTAAATTTTATGCTATTCTGGTATGCTTTGCTTTTCGAATATTGCGTGAATGCCTACCGTCAGATTTTAGTTATAGTAATGAAAAATAATGTCTCTAGGTGTATGGTTGGTAGACTTTCCTTTGATGTTATGTTCAGAATTTTACTGCTATTTCCATGTCACGTATTTAGAATAGCATTCGTGTCCGGAGTTTTGGTTGTTTATTTGTTTCCTCTAAAACTGTAGAGTTCCAGCTTAGAATAGATGATTTTGCATGCCCTGTATTTATCACTTCGCAAATCGGTTAATATTTTAGAATCGGGAACATAACAACAGTCAGATACTTGAGGGCCAAAGTTGAGGCGGAGATCCAGTACTTCTATCAACACTGGCACCTCAAGCCACCCCCGGCCGTCAGTTTAGGTCTCCTAGAATATGTATCGGTTCTTTCTTCTATCAACACTCATGTTTTTTACCCATTTCCCACCCTAATGAGCAGTACATGGCATGAAATATGGATTTGGGGCCAATGTTTCTCTTCCAGTGGTGTATTTGAGGTGGAATCAAAAATTTGCCCTGGCTTTGTCTATAGAAAGACGGTGTGGCTAGGCACAACTGACATGTCTCGGGAAGAGTTCTGCTCATTCATTGAAAAACTAGCAGGGAAGTATCATGAAAACACATACCGTTTGATTTCAAAGAACTGCAATCATTTCACAGATGATGTCTGTAAGAACTTGACTGGAAAACTCATCACTGGTTGGATGAATCGGCTGGCCCAGAGTAGGTTGGTATCACTATCATTATTACTTTTACATCCTGGATTGGTGAAAATCATAGTTAAGTGGCTAACAGGTTGCAGTTTCTCTCTCAAAACTCTAGGTTCAGTTTTTTGACTGTCTACTGCCAGAAAGTGTTTAGGTTTCTCATGTTGGACGTGTCCCAACTCTTCGTCCAATTATTGGTCCGTATCTCCTTAATTTTAGTCTTCCATTTCCTTTCAAATGACACATCTATAGTTTCTTTCTGTTTTTGTCTCTTGTGAAATATCACGAGGCTACGAATGGAATGTTGTTGTGTGGTTTGCTTTCCCTTTTAATAAATTTTAGTTCATTCTGATGTGTGGTCCTTTTCCTTATCGTTCCTAAGGTTGAGGTTAGTAATTTTAATCTACATGGTACTTAAAATTCAACGCCACTTTATTCCTTTATCCTTCTTTCAGTCTGAACAATTAATGCCGTTAACCTTAGAATGTTGTAAGCACAGGTAACTTGCACATTAAACTATTTGCAGTAGAGTAATTAATTGTGTCACATAAGAAGCAGATCATGCTATCATTCAAAACATCATCTTGAATAACGCTCATAACAAATTCATTATTATATCGTAGTTGAATTATCTTATGAGAAGGCCTTACAACACATGGAACATTTAAAATCTTCCAAGTTTTTGGTAGCTATAGGTGAATCGGTGAAGTTCCCTTGAAACGAGAATAGTTTTTGGTGTTTCATGCTGAATGAGCAAAGCAAAGATATCATAGTACTTCTCTTCATACCAATCATCTATTCCTGGCACGCAATAGTCTGCATGGGGCTGCCCAGAATGGTGTCTGTAGATTATTTGAGAACTTGGGTGATATTTTCTTGTCATATCCGACGTTTTGGTTTTGTAGCAGTGCATATGTTTTTCCAGATTTGACTGCAATTATGAGACATTTTTTCAGAGAATTTTTCAAGGTTTATTGATTAGTTGTGAAAAAACAAATGTAATCAAGTGCATTTCAAATGCTCTGAATATTTGTGTGTGTGTGCTTGGTCAAAGATTATTTGAGAACTGGGGTGATCTTTTCTTGTCAGATCTGACGTTTTGGTTTTGTAGTAGTGCATATGTTTGACCAGATTTGACTGCAATTACGAGACATTTTTTCACTGATTTTTTCATGGTTTATTGCTAAGTCGTGAAAAACAAATGTAATCAGGTGCATTTCAAATTCGTTTGTGAAGTTTTTTCTTAAAAGAACATGGTTGATTGCTGTAATGGGTCATGATCGCTAGCATGATGCTTAGATGATAAGAAGAACCTTCCATTTGGATAGCACATATTCTGCTCAGGAGAAACCCATTGCTTTCATTGGCAGATTGGGATATATTCTGCTGTGGATCTTCAGATTATGATATAAATTCATGTATTGATCATTGGCATTGGCATCATTGGGACAATATCTGTTGTACTTTTTAGCTTTTGGATGCATCATATTCCATCTAACTTCACCAAGAATTGGCATGCACATTTTTCTTTCTACTACCTCTGTCCATAAATAGATGCTTTAGATTTATCAAATATCGGATGTATATAGACACTATTTAGTGTATAGATACATCTAAATTTAGACAAATATAAGACATATATTTATGGACGGAGGGAGTATTATATTTCAGTAAGTGTAATTGTCATTTGAAAAGGATTTAGTAAGACTGAATAAGACAGCTCTAATTGTCATGAACTTCTTTCTTAGCATCTTATCATTGTCAAAAAAAATCATACTTTTTTTATAACAATGGTATATTTGTATTTGCAGTTCTATTATTGATCATTTGGTTTTTATTATCTTTAATAGGGAGCTAGAGGGTCTTGTTAGAAAGGAGGGATCTTTTTTTAGAAACAAGAAAAATGGAGCTAGAGGGAGCATAGTTGCTTCTGAAGTGGAAACAACACACGATAGTCTGACACAACATCATAGTCGAAAACGGCAACATTTTATTCAATGCTTAAATTCATCTACGCTGAGTTTATCAAAGCATGGTTAAAATCATCATTTTGTAACAATCAATAGGTATTTAGTTAATCTTTATACAAGTTTTAGTTACTAATTTAAACATTCATATAGAATTCTATCGTTTACACAACTTTCTGTTAGAAAAAAAGATAAGACAGTGGGAGGGAAATGCAGGAGCTACTTTCTTTTTATGCTACGCTGCAAATAGTTACGATTTCTAGAAGGCTAATGAGCTTGCACAACTTAGGGGCGATGTATAAGAAAGCAGTACATTGTCAGTGAAGGTCTCTTTGCTGAAGGTAAGAACGTTGAGGCCGAATCGTGTGGCCAAAATTGGAGTTCCCTGACGGCCACAACCAAGATGTGGATAGAGAGGCGGAAGAAACCACGAACAACAAGATCCATGGTCTTAGACGGAGGACGGCCACGGCGATGACAGTGTGGTGACGGTGTCTGGTGATGCACCTACTAGGTGTTGTCTCTGAAGGCCACCAAACACGGAACTGCGGTGGTCCTCGCCCCGGTGATGGAGAGGCATGTGAGGGACCGGTCTCTGCTCTGTCTTCTCGAGAGAGTGGTGGAGCACGATAAAGTGGCTGAGCTCAAGAGAGCGAGGATGCGGTCGACTTTACATCGTTCACATTCTTTTTCTGCAAAGGGTTTCTAGAAAAAAGTGATATGAGTTCCTTTTTTCAAAGAGTGAGGAGTCCCTTTTGTATGTTTTACACAGAATGCTACGAAACCGTTGTCTTTGGATATTTATGAATATAGAAGTGTTGTTTGGACTAATCAGAAAAGAAGTATTCCATCAGATATACCTATGTTTGCATTACTCATGTTTTGTGAGATAATAATACATCCGAAAGAAGAGCTTATTGAGTTGACAGTTATGACGGCTCAAAACACATGTGTGAGACTTACTGTGGAAGAGTAACAAGAATATCTAGATCTTGGAACCACGCAGATGCACAATAATGTTATCTTATTATTGTGTTCAGTATTATCATGCTATAGTACATTATGATATCCTCGATTTATTTTAAATTTTTATAATAAATTGTAAATTATGTATGGTGCATTGAGAAATAAATTTTGCGGACCCGTGGCAACGCACGGGCATTTGTACTAGTCAAAAAAAAAACACACCTTGTAAGTTGACAAGGTACGTGGCCTTGTTTTTTTAGCACTGCCATGAACCGTGCGAAAACGTATAGGGGATGAGTAGCTAACCTGCTCTTCCTGCATTGGAGTCTCTTGAATTACCTGTACCTGAACGCCCCTAGTGCCCAGTAGCCTCGGTACATGGCTTCTGCGAGCACGTTGAGCTGTGCCAGCATCCTAATGTTGGTGATGTATCGCAAGTCCGCCTCCTCGACGACCGTGTGGGCTCTCAGAAGCAGTTGCTGCAGCCTGTCAACGTGCTTCTCTTCCGAGCACGCGCGGTGTGAGTGGTACTTGTTGGCGAGGAAGGAGATGAATCGTCTCACGATTTCACTTGTTACTGCAGATATGGCAAGCTCCATCTTGGATTCCCCCAATCTTAGAGCGCTAATTAATCAACTAATCCAGGAGTCCAAGACTCCAACAGAGACAGGAGGCGGGGGGAAATTCCAGACTGCTGGTTTTTTGCTTCCATGCAAGTCAATAGCTGGATGTTGCAGATAGGCTAACTTCTTATTGTCAACAGAGAAAGGGCACGTGTTGAAAATTATCGCTATCTGACTATCTAAGGTGTGAATTATTCCACCTAAGGCCCCGTTCGTTTAATCCCGTACAGGCAGGGATGAGTCTGGATTGCATCCAATCCCGGGTTTCTAGCCCCGCGAGGTAATTATTCCAGCGTAGAAATTTTTTGCTCTTCGTTTAGCCCCTGGCGGGAATATGAACCAGCCCACCCCAACAATTTTCTTCAGACTCGGTCTGGAAAAATAATCTCTCCATCCGATCTATGGAAATAATTCCCTGAGAGAACGAGAGAATGGTCGACAGCCAGCAACGGGCCTAAACGAACATGTTCCTCAAAAGATGGATTATAAGGGGATTAGGGGAGCGGGTTACAATGGATTGGGTGTGCGCTCTGGATCAACCAGATCCCTGTCTGGATCAGATCCATGTTTGGATTCAATCCATCCTAACCGAACAAGGCCTAATGTGTGTACGATTCCACGCTGATCTAGACTGGTCCTGAAAGCGCACCGCGGAAAGATCAGGGTATAACTTTGAATCTTCAATTTACTCAGCAGACAGGCAACAATAATTTAATGTGTTACTGCTTACTAGTTTCTAGTCGCATTCATACAATGGGGAACGGTACGCTGACCTCATTGGCGCGGCAGGCCTGGAAGGTGTAGACCTCATGGCCATTTCGTCGAACACCATCCGGGCACAGCTGAGGCACCGCCTTCTCCCCAGCATCCTCCCTTTTAGAGACAGAGCAAGCGACGCACCAATCGTCCGCGGACAGGAGAGAGTAGTCATGACGAAGCTTAACCTGCACACTGTATAATAAGAATCGCGGTGAGGCAACGCTGCCATCCCACTCCTACTCTCCTAGTCCTTGACGGCAGAGAGGTCTGGCGGGGAAAGTGTAACAAGAAGAGCGACGCGGAGAAGACAGAGAGTAGGAGTGGGATCTCCAGCAGTTTCAGGCCCCCGGATGGGAATCCGGACATAACAAATGCCGGATTAAATGAAAAAAGAGCGTGGGACAACATTTTTCCAGTCGCACCCCGTCATTCGACCATGAGCGGGGATTCAGTTTCAAGAAATAGTCTTCCCGCTACACAAAAACATCGCCAATAGTTCGGCGATCGGATCAGCCATATTCCGGCGATTGAAACAGAAACTAGAGGACAAGAAGCTCATCGGCGGTCCCTTCCTGCGCCTTGTCTGGCGCGGAATCGGGCGGCGATGCATCATCGGCCGTCGGTGTCGCAGCGGCGGGAGTGGACATCGAAGGAGAGGACGAAGCAGTCGACGGAGGCCGGAGGATGTCTTGGCGATGGGCGTCGTACCAAGCCCTCGTCCATCTTGTCGTCGTTGCCGCCGATTAGGAACGCCAGGTCGGTGTTCCTCTTCTTCGCCGCGGAGGTTGCCTTCAGCAAGGCGATCCGGATGCCCTGGTTGGCAAGCATCTCCTTCCATCGCACGTCGTACTTGTCGTCCCCCCCGGCGGCGTGCGCCCTCGCGTCAGCCCAGCACTTGTCGAAGGACGCCTGTAACTTTTCGGCTGGATGGCCCGCCTTCTTCAGTTCTTTCAGCTTCTTTTGGCCGAGCTCGGGGCTGCCCGCAGACGCTGTAGGGCTGGAGCGTCGGGGTTGTACTGCTCGTCCTTGTTCTTCGCGAGGTTCCGGCGGACGTCCGCCCACTTCGCACAATTCTCGATGCAGGCGAACGCGTTGAGGAACTTGAACGTTTGGCCGTCGGTGTCGTCATTGTACATGTCGAACTTCCGCCGCATCTGCTAATACAGGCCGGCGAATCAAAATCAAAACTCGGCGATCCAGGGTCGGCGGACTAGACACGGCTACTGAGATTACCTTGGCCTCAAAGTCGGCGCCGCTCACCGGGCGAGCTTCGATCTCCTCATGTATGTCGTGCCACTTGCTGCACGCCGTCTGCATGATCCCCCAATGGGTGCCCATGGCCTTGTCGCCGCGTATCACCACCGTCTTGTTGAAGTAGGGATTGATGATTTTGCGCTTGTCGAACGCCAACTTCACCCGCTGCCAATACGTCTCATAGTTTTGATTGGCGCCGGTGATGTCGTTCATGAAACAGTCTTCCAAGCTTCCGCGAGGCACTCCTCTCCTTTGTCCGTCCATTTGATCTGTGGCTCGGTCGGCGGCGAGTTCTTCTTCCTTTTCTTCCTCCCCTTTGATGTTGTCGTGGGCTCAGGCGCGTCCTCCTCTCGTCGAGGTCGGCCTGCTCCTCTTCTTCGTCGACGTCTTGGGTGTCGTCTCCAAACCCGTCGTTCTGATCATCGACGGCACCCCGCGGGGCGACGGTTTCCATCGCCCTTGCCTCCTCTTCTGTGAAGAAACCTGGGCTCGACGCGGCGGCCATGGACCCCGACATGATCATCTCGTGCATCACTCCGTCATTCAGCGGCGTCATCCCAGGGTTGGAGAAGGAGAGCGGCCCACGGCGCAGGGCAGGCGAGATGCCCTCGTACTCCGGCGGCGACGGCGTAAACCTCGACTTGCCATCGATGTAGGTGTCCTGGAACATGGCCGATGACGCCGGCGAGAAGGTGGAAGGAGAGCCGATCGTACCTTCGGTCGGTCATGGACCGGGGAATTGGCCGACGCGCGGCTGGCCCATGTTCATGGACATGGAGACCATCCTCGCATGTTTGTCCGTCGCTGCCGCAGCCCTCTTCGCCACGAGGTTCTTCTCCCTCTCCGCTCCGCCGGGAGTTTCAGTCCGCTGCCACTCCACATCCGCCGCCCACCTTGTGTTTGTCCAGCAAGGCGGCCTCTCTTTCGGCGCCCGCGGCTTCCTCGCCTTCGGCGCGCCGTCGTCGCTGATCTTCTTCCGCAGCATGGTGTGGTAGGCAAGAGGAGGAGTGATGTCTACTTCCCCCTCCTTTTCCTGTAGACAGTGTTGGGCCTCCAAGAGCAGAGGTTTGTAGAACAGCAGCAAGTTTCCCTTAAGTGGATTACCCAAGGTTTATCGAACTCAGGGAGGAAGAGGTCAAAGATATCCCTCTCATGCAACCCTGCAACCACAAAGCAAGAAGTCTCTTGTGTCCCCAACACACCTAATAGGTGAACTAGTTCGGCGAAGAGATAGTGAAATACAGGTGGTATGAATAAGTATGAGCAGTAGTACGGCGCCAGAAAATAGCTTACTGGCGTGCAGTTGATGGTAGTAATATTGTAGGAAGTAAACAAGCAGTAGTAACGCAGCAGTAGTAACGCAGTAAAACAGTAAACAAGCAGCGATAGCAGTATTTAGGAACAAGGCCTAGGGAATAGACTTTCACTAGTGGACACTCTCAACATTGATCACATAACAGAATAGATAAATGCATACTCTACACTTTTGTTGGATGATGAACACATTGCGTAGGATTACACGAACCCTCAATGCCGGAGTTAATAAGCTCCACAATAATGCTCATATTTTAGTAACCTTTAGTGTAAGATAGATCAAAAGACTAAACCAAGTACTAGCATAGCATGCACACTTGTCACCTTCATGCATATGTAGGAGGAATAGATCACATCAATATTATCATAGCAATAGTTAACTTCGCAATCTACAAGAGATCATGATCATAGCATAAACCAAGTACTAACACGGTGCACACACTCGTCACCTTTACACACGTGCGGGAGGAATAGAACTACTTTAATAACTTTGCTAGAGTAGCACATAGATAAATTGTGATACAAACACATTGCAATCATAAAGAGATATAAATAAGCACCTCACTATGCCATTCAACGAGTGAATAAGTATTACTGTGAAATATAGCCTAAGAGACCCACACGGTGCACACACTGTCACCTTTACACACGTGGGACAAGGAGTCTCCGGAGATCACATAGGTAAAACCCACTTGACTAGCATAATGACATCTAGATTACAAGCATCATCATATGAATCTCAATCATGTAAGGCAGCTCATGAGATTATTGTATTGAAGTACATAGGAGAGAGATGAACCACATAGCTACCGGTACAGCCCCGAGCCTCGATGGAGAACTACTCCCTCCTCATGGGAGCAGCAGCGGTGATGAAGATGGCGGTGGAGATGGCAGCGGTGTCGATGGAGAAGCCTTCCGGGGGCACTTCCCCGCTCCGGCAGGGTGCCGGAACGGAGACTCCTGTCCCCCAGATCTTGGCTTCGCGATGGCGGCGGCTCTGGAACTTTTCTCGTATCGTGGCTTCCTCCGTAAGGGTTTTCGATGCAGGGGCTTTAAATAGGCGAAAGGGCAGCGTCGGAGGGTCGAAGGGGCGACGACACCATAGGGGGGCGCGGCCCAGGCCCTGGCCGCGCCACCCTATCATCTGGGGCCCACAGGGCCCCCTCCGGCGGCTCTCGGGTGTTACTGGATGCTTCCGGGCAAAATAGGAACACAGGGCGTTGATTTCGTCCAATTCCGAGAATATTTCGTTACTAGGATTTCGAAACCAAAAACAGCGAGAAAACGAGAGCTGGCACTTCGGCATCTTGTTAATAGGTTAGTTCCGGAAAATGCACGAATATGACATAAAGTGTGCATAAAACATGTAGATATCATCAATAAAGTAGCATGGAACATAAGAAATTATCGATACGTTGGAGACGTATCGGCATCCCTAAGCTTAGTTACGCTCGTCCCGAGCGAGTAAAACGATAACAAAGATAATTTCGAAGTGACATGCCATCATAATCTTGATCATACTATTTGTAAACATATGTAATGAATGCAGCGATCAAAACAATGGTAATGACATGAGTAAACAAGTGAATCATATGACAAAGACTTTTCATGAATAGTACTTCAAGACAAGCATCAATAAGTCTTGCATAAGAGTTAACTCATAAAGCAATAAATCAAAGTAAAGGTGTTGAAGCAACACATAGGAAGATTAAGTTTCAGCGGTTGCTTTCAACTTGTAACATGTATATCTCATGGATATTGTCAACATAAAGTAATATAAGAAGTGCAATATGCAAGTATGTAGGAATCAATGCACAGTTCACACAAGTGTTTGCTTCTTAAGGTGGAGGGAGATAGGTAAGCTGACTCAACAATAAAAGTAAAAGAATGGTCCTTCAAAGAGGAAAGCATCGATTGCTATATTTGTGCTAGAGCTTTGGTTTTGAAAACATGAAGAGAGCATAAAAGTAAAATTTTGAGAGGTGTTTGTTGTTGTCAACGAATGGTAGCGGGTACTCTAACCCCCTTGCCAGACAAACCTTCAAAGAGCGGCTCCCATTTTATTTTATTTTTGGGTGGCACTCCTTCCAACCTTTCTTTCACAAACCATGGCTAACCGAATCCTCGGGTGCCTGCCAACAATCTCATACCATGAAGGAGTGCCTTTTTATTTTAGTTTTATTATGATGACACTCCTCCCCACCTTTGCTTTCTCAAGCCATGGCTAACCGAATCCTTCGGGTGCCGTCCAACAATCACATACCATGGAGGAGTGTCTATTTTTGTTAATTAATTTGGGACTGGGAATCCCATTGCCGGCTCTTTTTGCAAAATTATTGGATAAGCGGATGAAGCCACTAGTCCATTGGTGAAAGTTGCCCAACAAGATTGAAAGATAAACACCACATACTTCCTCATGAGCTATTAAACATTGACACAAATCAGAGGTGATAAGTTTTGAATTATTTAAAGGTAGCACTCAAGCAATTTACTTTGGAATGGCGGAGAAATACCATGTAGTAGGTAGGTATGGTGGACACAAATGGCATAGTGGTTGGCTCAAGGATTTTGGATGCATGAGAAGTATTCCCTCTCGATACAAGGTTTAGGCTAGCAAGGTTATTTGAAACAAACACAAGGATGAACCGGTGCAGCAAAACTCACATAAAAGACATATTGTAAACATTATAAGACTCTACACCGTCTTCCTTGTTGTTCAAAACTCAATACTAGAAATTATCTAGACCTTAGAGAGACCAATTATGCAAACCAAATTTTAGCAAGCTCTATGTATTTCTTCATTAATGGGTGCAAAGTATATGATGCAAGAGCTTAAACATGAGCACAACAATTGCCAAGTATCACATTATCCAAGACATTTTACCAATTACTACATGTAGCATTTTCCAATTCCAACCATATAACAACTTAACGAAGAGGAAACTTCGCCATGAATATTATGAGCTAAGAACACATGTGTTCATACGAACCAGCGGAGCGTGTCTCTCTCCCACACAAGGATGAACTTATTCAGAGAACTAAGATAACAAAACAAAAGCTAAAATAAAAGCACACAGACGCTCCAAGTAAAGTACATAAAATGTGATTGAATAAAAATATAGTTTCACTAGAAGAAACCTGATAAGTTGTCGATGAAGAAGGGGATGCCTTGGGCATCCCCAAGCTTAGATGCTTGAGTCTTCTTAAAATATGCAGGGATGAACCACCGGGGCATCCCCAAGCTTAGACCTTTCGCTCTTCTCGATCACATTATATCACCCTCTTCTATTGACCCTTGAAAACTTCCTTCACACCAAACTTCAAGCAAACTCATTAGAGGGTTAGTGCATAATCAAAAATTCACATGTTCAGAGGTGACACAATCATTCTTAACACTTCTGGACATTGCACAAAACTTCTGAAAGTTAATGGAACAAAGAAACTCATTCAACTTAACAAAAGCGGCAATGCGAAATAAGAGGCAGAATCTGTCAAAAACAGAACAGTCCGTAAAGACGAATTTTAAGATGGCACCAGACTTGCTCAAATGGAAAAACTCAAAACTAATGAAAGTTGCGTACATATCTGAGGATCACGCTCGTAAATTGGCAGATTTTTTCGAATTTTCTACAGAGAACTGTGCCCAGATTCGTGACAGACAGCAATGCTGTTTCTGCGCAGCAATCCCAAATATAACATCAACTTTGACATAGAAACTTTACTTGGCACAACAAAACACAAAACTAAGATAAGGAGAGGTTGCTACAGTAGTAAACAACTTCCAAAACACAAATATAAAACAAAGTACTGTAGCAAAATAACACATGGGTTATCTCCCAAGAAGTTCTTTCTTTATAGCCATTAAGATGGGCTCAGCAATTTTAATGATGCACTCGCAAGAAATAGAAGTTGAAGCAAAAGAGAGCATCAAGAGGCAAATTTAAAACACATTTAAGTCTAACATGCTTCCTATGCATAGGAATCTTGTAAATAAACAAGTTCATGAAGAGCAAAGTAACAAGCATAGGAAGATAAAACAAGTGTAGCTTCAAAAATTTCAGCACATAGAGAGGCATTTTAGTAACATGAAAATTTTTACAACCATATTTTCCTCTCTCATAATAACTTTCAGTAGCAACATGAGCAAACTCAACAATATAACTATCACATAAAGCATTCTTATCATGAGTCTCATGCATAAAATAATTACTACTCCCAACATAAGCATAGTCATTCTTATTAATTGTAGTGGGAGCAAATTCAACAAAGTAGCTATCAAATATAGGAGGTATATTGTAATCATAATCAAATTTATCCTCCATAACAGGTGGTAACAAAAGACTACTATCATTATAATCATCATAAATGGGAGGCAAAGTATCATCAAAGTAAATTTTCTCCTCAATGCTTGGGGGATTAAAAATATCATGCTCATCAAAGCCAGCTTCCCCAAGCTTAGAATTTTCCATAGCATTAGCAACAATGGTGTTCAAAGCATTCATAGTAATAACATTCCCATTAGCATGCATATAAAGTTCCATGGGTTTCTTAATTCTTTCTTCAAACACATCATGTCCTAATTCAAGATAAAGTTCATAAAGATCTCTCATATTTTTGTTGTTTTCCATTATGCCTAACTAGTGTAAACAAGAAACCAAATGTCGCAATTGCAGAGTCTAAAGGAAATAGCTTCGAGTACTTACAACGGCGCCGGAAAATAGCTTAGTAGCCGAGGTCCGGAGTGTGAGTACCTTTTACCTTTCCTCCCGGCAACGGCGCCGAGAAAATAGCTTGATGTCTACTTCCCCCTCCTTTTCCTGTAGACGGTGTTGGGCCTCCAAGAGCGAGAGGTTTGTAGAACGGCAGCAAGTTTCCCTTAAGTGGATTACCCAAGGTTTATCGAACTCAGGGAGGAAGAGGTCAAAGATATCCCTCTCATGCAACCCTGCAACCACAAAGCAAGAAGTCTCTTGTGTCCCCAACACACCTAATAGGTGAACTAGTTCGGCGAAGAGATAGTGAAATACAGGTGGTATGAATAAGTATGAGCGAGTAGTACGGCGCGAGAAAATAGCTTGCGGCGTGCGATTGATGGTAGTAATATTGTAGGAAGTAAACAAGCGGTAGTAACGCAGCGATAGTAACGCGATAAAACGAGTAAACAAGCAGCGATAGCGATGTTTAGGAACAAGGCCTAGGGAATAGACTTTCACTAGTGGACACTCTCAACATTGATCACATAACAGAATAGATAAATGCATACTCTACACTTTTGTTGGATGATGAACACATTGCGTAGGATTACACGAACCCTCAATGCCGGAGTTAACAAGCTCCACAATAATGCTCATATTTTAGTAACCTTTAGTGTAAGATAGATCAAAAGACTAAACCAAGTACTAGCATAGCATGCACACTTGTCACCTTCATGCATATGTAGGAGGAATAGATCACATCAATATTATCATAGCAATAGTTAACTTCGCAATCTACAAGAGATCATGATCATAGCATAAACCAAGTACTAACACGGTGCACACACTGTCACCTTTACACACGTGCGGGAGGAATAGAACTACTTTAATAACTTTGCTAGAGTAGCACATAGATAAATTGTGATACAAACACATTGCAATCATAAAGAGATATAAATAAGCACCTCACTATGCCATTCAACGGTGAATAAGTATTCCGTGAAATATAGCCTAAGAGACCCACACGGTGCACACACCGTCACCTTTACACACGTGGGACAAGGAGTCTCCGGAGATCACATAGGTAAAACCCACTTGACTAGCATAATGACATCTAGATTACAAGCATCATCATATGAATCTCAATCATGTAAGGCAGCTCATGAGATTATTGTATTGAAGTACATAGGAGAGAGATGAACCACATAGCTACCGGTACAGCCCCGAGCCTCGATGGAGAACTACTCCCTCCTCATGGGAGCAGCAGCGGTGATGAAGATGGCGGTGGAGATGGCAGCGGTGTCGATGGAGAAGCCTTCCGGGGGCACTTCCCCGCTCCGGCAGGGTGCCGGAACGGAGACTCCTGTCCCCGGATCTTGGCTTCGCGATGGCGGCGGCTGCGGAACTTTTCTCGTATCGTGGCTTCCTCCGTAAGGGTTTTCGATGCGGGGGCTTTAAATAGGCGAAAGGGCAGCGTCGGAGGGTCGAAGGGGCGACGACACCATAGGGGGCGCGGCCCGAGGCCACGGCCGCGCCACCCTATCATCCGGGGCCCACGGGGCCCCCTCCGCGGCTCTCGGGTGTTCCGGATGCTTCCGGGCAAAATAGGAACACGGGCGTTGATTTCGTCCAATTCCGAGAATATTTCGTTACTAGGATTTCTGAAACCAAAAACAGCGAGAAAACGAGAGCTGGCACTTCGGCATCTTGTTAATAGGTTAGTTCCAGAAAATGCACGAATATGACATAAAGTGTGCATAAAACATGTAGATATCATCAATAAAGTAGCATGGAACATAAGAAATTATCGATACGTTGGAGACGTATCAAGGAGCTGCAACTGTGGGGTGGTAGCTCCTCCGAAATTCGGCGGGGAAAATGGGTATATGCGGTGCATTTTGGAGGGAAAACGAAATAAATGGAGGGAACTACCCTTTTACGTGGCCGACAACGCGGGCCCACTTGAAATTTTGCGCGTTTTTGTTTTGTTCGGAGTCCCCGACCGCGCCTCGGGAGGCCGGGGATGGCCTAGGCTCTCCGGATTGATGAAATCCCAAATCCGGGAGAAAACGACGATCCGGGGGCGCGACTAGGCCGAATAACGCCGTCCGGATGAAAAAAGGGGATGTCGGGGGCCTCGTCGGGGAGACGGCTGGAGATGCTCCACTCGGCCTCCAATACGCTCAATGCCCCCGAACAGTTTCCGGATGACGCTAAATACGGTGTGGGTCATCGTTGTTGGTGACCATAGAGGAAAATAACCCAATTTCCTTCCTCTCCCCTCCCACCCTGCTAGATCGCAGCCGGCACCACCCTCCTCCGCCTCCGCCATTTCTCATCGTCGGAACAGGCAGGGATGCTGAGCAAAAACACCCCCGACCTACCTCACCGTCCACCGGCCCAGTTCCACCGTCCAGAGGCGTCCACCAACAGTTCTGAGGCCCATCGCGGTCGTCCTGGCCGCGAGGTGTTTGGTGTTTTGCCGGCATGAATTTCGACGACGAGGTGATGGTCGCCGCTCTGCTGGAGGAAGAGGCCGATACAATTGTTGTTGTCTCCGACGACAACGAGCATATGAAGATCGATCCTCTCTTGCCTCTTAGTCATGTACATCGAGATTTGAAACCGCGGCGGGGAGGCTCGAGGCTGGGGCGGCGCAAGAGCAAGCCGAGGCAGAGGCTTGAGGGCTACTGCATGTTGTCTTCATCAATGATCCACTACACGGCGATGTTATATTTCGACCTTGTTTTAGGATGAACCGGAAATTGTTTATGAAGATTGTGTTGGCCAACAGGGAGTATGTTGACTACTTCACAATAACATCAACATGTTGCAATGCTCCAATGTGTTTGTCAAGCTTGTTAAAAGGCCATTCTCCTCCAGCGAACTATGTGATCAATGATCATGAGTACACCAAGGGATACTACCTAGCGGATAGCATCTATCCAAGATGGTCAATATTTGTGAAGACAATTCTCAGGCTCTACTCCGGAAAAATACCTTGGTTTGCTCATTTCTGGTTGAAAGATCAGATGACGAACGTGAAGACTGCTTGTGTGATCTTGCACAACATGATTATTGATAATGAGCGAGAGCATCCAGTGAATAGCAATGAACCATGACACAGGAAGGATCCTCTTGCAGATGGTGATCACCAGGTGTCGGTTGTGTTTGTTGCCTTCCCCGGCCATGTGTCATGAAATCCGAGACTCAACTAGTAATCAGCAACTACAATACGATCTGGTGGATCATTTGTGGATGCTCAAAGGAGGGTTCTAGTTTTAAGTGTTTCAAAACTTGTTAAACTATTTATAAGCTTGCTTTGTTGAATTTATTCAAATGTGAAGGCCGAATGGCCATTTTGGGAGGCCTTTTGGATGGCTTTTCCAGACGCTGAACGGGGCGAGTGGAGATGCTCTTGGATGTCATTTTATTTGAGATATCGTCCCGATACTTCGAATCACACCGTACAACAAACAAATAACAATCAAGTGCAGAATTTTCAATAGCATGTACCATGATACAAAATGCAACAAGGAATTCGACAAATATTGAGAAATAAGGAATTGGATAGTTTGATGAACAATATCCAAAGTATTGTTCACAATAGACTTTTTGTTTTCACTGTATATCAAATTTGAACTTGATTTTTTTACATTATAAGGGTATGTATATCATGTTAATTTACTTCATTTTTTATTTTCCAGCGGTTTTTATATTGACACCTTTGAGAAAATTTGACCACCAGAACTTCTTTTTTAGGTATAAAATAAATGCTTCACACAATAAATAACATGACTAGTGGCCGATGAAGCACTAAATGATTGGGGACGCACCGAGGCCCGAGACTCGAGTGGTTGAGCCATGTGTCTCTACTTATGTCAATGGTCAAGGAAGCATGATTCACCTATAAATTACAAGCTTTCTCCATGAAAACCAACACAAAGCGGAACAACAGAATATTAATGCAAACATATGAGAGAAGAGCTGGAGGCTTTTTTTCGAGGGCACTGAGCTGGAGGCTTGATTGAGAGGGCGGTGGTAATAAACCTTAAGTGGAACCAGACAACACATATTGGTGATTTGATGGGAATAGGATGCGCTGGGAATCCCATCAAAACTATTAGCCCCTTGATTTTCTGTATCTTCGTCTCTTGCTGTACTCGCGTACCCCAGGTGTCGGTTGTGTTTGTTGCCTTCCCCGCCATGTGTCTTGAAATCCGAGACTCAACTAGTAATCACCAACTGCAAGACGATCTGGTGGATCATTTGTGGATGCTCAAAAGCGAGGGTCCTAGTTTTATGTGTTTCAAAACTTGTTAAACTATTTATAAGCTTGCTTTGTTGAATTTATTCAAATGTGAAGGCCGAATGGCCATTTTGGGAGGCCGTTTGGATGGCTTTGCCAGACGCTGAACGGGGGCGAGTGGAGATGCTCTTGGATGTCATTTTATTTGAGATATCGTCCCGATACTTCGATTCACACCGTACAACAAACAAATAACAATCAAGTGCAGAATTTTCAAGAGCATGTACCATGATACAAAATGCAACAATGAATTCGACAAATATTGAGAAATAAGGAATTGGATAGTTTGATGAACAATATCCAAAGTATTGTTCACAATAGACTTTTTGTTTTCACTGTATATCAAATTTGAACTTGATTTTTTTACATTATAAGGGTACGTATATCATGTTAATTTACTTCATTTTTTATTTTCCAGCGATTTTTATAATTACACCCTTGAGAAAATTTGACCACCAGAACTACAAACGAGGAACAATAGAATATTAATGCAAAGATACGTGAGAAGAGTTGGAGGCTTTTTTTCGAGGGCACTGAGCTGGAGGCCTGATTATTGAGAGGGTGGTGGAACATATGGTGATTTCATGGGAATAGGATGCGCTGGGAATCCCGTCAAAACTATTAGTGATGCTTCCGTTATCTAGCTAGGTTAGACTTGCTTGTGTCGGGGCTACAGTTTATTGGGTGAATCTATCCGTGTAGCGTCTGGTCCATGTGTTATGCTAAGACTGCTAGTTTAGCACTTCTTTCTATACGCCTCTCAAACATGAGAGCCGGGTTACATTATCAGAGGATAACCTTTTTGTCCCTTGGATGAGGTTTCCCGCGCACCAGTGGAAGAGACTATTGCGAATGTGTTTGCCTGGTACTACCCACCGTTGCTGTGGCATGTGCTCCGAAAAGCAAATGATAGAATGGGTGTTCTGTATAAGAAAAACAGCATGTTCAAAATAGAGTTTCACAAGATAGTAAACCAAATGCTAACGCAGGAGAAATTGGTAATGGAGGCAGATTGTTGCGCACTCCGTTCTAAAATAAGTGTCTCAACTTCTTGTAGATGTATCTGTAACTAAAATACATCTAGATACAGATAAAAATAATACTTTATTTTAGGACGGATGTAGTAGATATTTACGGGCTTGAGAAGAACCCATATATGTTCCAGATTTATGAGACGGACAAAAGTGAGTGAATCCCTATTTCAGTGGGTCGTTCTGGATGATAAGCACACGGAGCGAGGCCAATCACATTTTGTTTTCGATATGCTGAAGTCTTATGGCCCCCGGGATCAGCGATGCATGTTTTCACAAAACAATCGGAGAGAAGAGGATGCGGCTTGTATGTCCATGAAAATATATGAAAAACCAGTCATCTGTTTGTAAGGTGTATAATGTGTTTTACCTATGTTGAAATGTAATAAATTATGTTTAATGTTAACACGGATAACAGGGAGGTGTGGTGCAATGCAAAGAAGCACGCAACAATGATCTACACTAGCAATATATGTTTGAGAAATTCAAGGAAGCACTTCTTGACTTGGGATCCTATGATGTTGATGAGATTGGTGCGGGAGTATACCTGGGCATTGTTTGGGCTGAGCCGGGCTTCAGGCTGGGCCTAACAGTCTGACGCAAAAAAAACAGGCCCGGTCCAGCCCAACCGGGGCTAACATTTCAGCCCGAGCCCGGTCCATCACATCAAATACCCATCGGTGTCAGAATGGGCCTCTTCTGTATTGACACGTTTCTCAAGCCCAGGCCCGGCCCGACCATCGGGCCTAAATCTTAGGCCCAAGCCCAACACACAGGGATGCTCGGGTGGGTCCAAGACCGGAAATTTTGGGCCAGACTTCTCATGGCCAATATATGCAGGGAAAGGGGTATGTAGCAAGGTATATTGACAGTGATCCGGAGGGAAACTGCTCGGTAGAGCGCGCGCGCTACCAAGTCTCGTTTCGCTGAAGGATTTGAACGTGGGCTCGGCCCGTTTAGCTCGTTCGCTTCTCGGCTCTGCTTTCCTCCGAAAATAGCAAAAACAAGCGATTGTGGGTTCCCAGGAATCGAACCCGGGCCACGTATCTTGCTGGAATAAGACGTTACCACTATACTAAGGGGAGGTAATCGTTCCAATCAGAAGTACTTCACGCATTTAATCCTTTTTTACCTTGCACTGTTGTTCCCTCACATATTTTTCAAATTCCTTTTTCTTTTTATTTATATATCATTTATTTCTCCACTTCCTCGTATCCTTCTTTTTTTATTCTTTATTTTTTCTATTTCCTTCTCTTTATTCTTCTATTCTTTTTTTTCCTTCTTTTCATGTATTTATTTTCTCTTACATTTTTTCAAAAAAAATTTCTTCATGATTTTTTCCTATATGATTTGATTTTTATTTCTCACTATAAAGTTTTTTCTTTATTATAAAAGGTTTTGTACCCGTTAACCTATAAGGTTATTCCTCATAGTTACCCACAAAATATGGGTTGTTATTATATGTCTCACGTTGTTCTTCATTAGAAATGGGTTTGCTCTACTAAATCAGCAGTGATGTTTCGCATGTAACTTCATGTTCTTCCTCGATATAAATGGTTGTGTTTCTCTCAGCCTATGTGGTGTTTGTCATATGTCTCCAAGTTTACTCATCTTAGAAATGGTTTCCCCTCTGTTTAGGTTGTTGTTACCCTCCGTCTAGGGTGTTGTTTCCCTATGTTTAGGTTGTTGTTCCCCACCGTCTAGTCTGTTCTTCCCCTCCGTGTATGCTCTTGTTCCCCGCCGTCTAGATTGTTGTTCCCCTCCATCTCGAATGTTGTTCTCCTCCGTCTAGGACGTTGTTCCCCACTGTCTAGGAAGTTGTTCCCCACCATTTGGGTTGTTGTTCCCCCTCCATCTAGGATGTTGTTCCTCTACGTCAAGTATGTTGTTCCGCACCTTCTAGGTTGTTTTCCCCCTTCGTATAGGGTGTTGTTCCCCATCGTTTAGGTCGTTGTTCCCTTTTATTTCCTTTCGTCTAGGTTCTTGTTCCCATCTTTCTACGTTGTTGTTCCCCTCCGTCTAGACTCTTGTTCCTTGTGATGTTATTTTTTATTCCTGGTGTATAGTGATTTGTTCCTTGTTTCTGAAGGTTTGTTCCAAATTTTCCAGAAAATTAGTTCCACCACTTTTTTTTGATCCCTATTTTTTGTTCCGTTTCATTCCTTGTGATGTTCTCTTTTGTTCCAATGTGTATAGTGGTTTGTTCCTTTGTTCTGAAAGATTTGTTCCTTTTGTTCTATAAATTAAGTTCCACAATTCTTTTGTTCCAGGTTATTTTTCCTTTTTGTTCCTCGTGATGTTGTTTTTTGTTCCCTAGTTTGTAGTTGTTTGTTCCTTTGTTTTGAAAGACGTGTTCCGGCTATTACAGCAAGTTAGTTCCTCAACTTTTTTTTGTTCCCGATTATTTTTTCACTTGTTCTTTTGACGTGATTTTTTGTTCCTTGGTGTATAGTGGGTTGTTCTTTTGTTCTAAAAGATTTGTTCCAATTAATTTCGCAATTTTTTTTTACTTTGTGGTTGCTTTTTTTGGTCCTGAATGTATATGTATTTGTTGCCCTAAATTATAATTGTTCTTGTATGCAGTATCTCTTGTTCTATTACTAATTTATGTTGTGCAGACTTAGTAGGGCCAACTTTTGGCAGCGTATATACATCTGCCATTTTTAAACGGTTCGTCAAATATTCATTTACATTCCACACTAAGTAGCCATGTCGGTAGATGCCATGCATGCTAGCCATGCTCACACAGCCACTACAGGAATGGTCCTATACGCCGACGGCCAAACCCTACGCCGAGGGCATTTTATCGGGGCCGTCGGCGTACGGCCTCGCCAGGGCAGCGCCGGAAGCCGACCGTCGGCGTCTAGTTACCGTCGGCGTATAGGCTCCTACGCCGAGGGCCGCCGTCGGCGTCTACCGGGCCCTCGGCGTAGAGGTATCCATCACCTCCCCCGCACCCGCACCGTCACCGCCCTCTCACGGCGTCAGACAGACGCCGAGGGCTACCCTCGGCATAGGGCATGGCCACCCTATGCCGACGGCCACCCTCGGCATATAGACTTTTTTTTATTTTTTATTTTTTCTCTCTCTCATATTACTTTATATTATGTTTCTATTATTTATTTACTAGTATGCATTATGTAAAAAATGGTTCTATTTTTTAAGAATTCGTAGATGGCATATGTAGGTCCCACGGGTGACGCTCTTCGCGGACGGGTCAACCGGAGCCACTAGGCCCAACATTTGCTATCGATGTACATATGGGTAGATCCGCGGGGTCCCCGCCCTACGGTTTCCCTAACCCTAACTCTAACCCTAACCCTAACCCTAACCCTAACTCTAACCCTAACTCTAACCCTAACCCTAACCCTAACTCTAGCCCTAACCCTAACCCTAGGGTTTCCACATACATTGCTAACTCTAACCCTAACCCTAACTCTAGCCCTAACCCTAACCCTAGGGTTTCTCGGACAGGGGGTTCCTACACTTAGGCAGATTCTGCATGTATAGGGGGAACTCCTCGGAGTTGAACCGGAGAGAAACTTGAGATCATATGTGATGATCCTTGTTTCCAAATGTACATATGACCTAACCAAGCTCAAATGGAGGCATATGCCCGCGGGGAGCC
>NC_061511.1:244922713-244995667 GCF_022539505.1 Lolium rigidum
TGGGATGCAGTCAAAGGGGTAGACCGCGCGGTCAACAGAACTAGGGTTTCGTCGGAAATCGAGCATCGGATGTAGGGAATGGCCCCAAAACTTGTGTGTGTCCACATGGAATGCACAAAAGTGATTTGAGATGGTTCTATATCCAAGGCTACCCCCAGTGTGTCCGGCTTCTCGGACGGGGGTTCCTACACTTAGGCGGATTCGGCATGTATAGGGGGAACTCCCTCGGAGTTGAACCGGAGAGAAACTTGAGATCATATGTGATGATCCTTGTTTCCAAATGTACATATGACCTAACCAAGCTCAAATGGAGGCATATGCCCACCGGGGAGCCCCGATGGGATGCGATCAAAGGGGTAGACCGCGCGGTCAACGAGAACTAGGGTTTCGTCGGAAATCGAGCATCGGATCTAGGGAATGGCCCCAAAACTTGTGTGTGTCCACATGGAATGCACAAAAGTGATTTGAGATGGTTCTATATCCAAGGCTACCCCCCGGTGTGTCCGGCTTCTCGGACGGGGGTTCCTACACTTAGGCGGATTCTGCATGTATAGGGGGAACTCCCTCGGAGTTGAACCGGAGAGAAACTTGAGATCATATGTGATGATCCTTGTTTCCAAATGTACATATGACCTAACCAAGCTCAAATGGAGGCATATGCCCACGGGGAGCCCGATGGGATGCGATCAAAGGGGTAGACCGCGCGGTCAACGGAACTAGGGTTTCGTCGGAAATCGAGCATCGGATGTAGGGAATGGCCCCAAAACTTGTGTGTGTCCACATGGAATGCACAAAAGTGATTTGGGATGGTTCTATATCCAAGGCTACCCCCCCAGGTGTGTCCGGCTTCTCGGACAGGGGGTTCCTACACTTAGGCAGATTCGGCATGTATAGGGGGGAACTCCCTCGGAGTTGAACCGGAGAGAAACTTGAGATCATATGTGATGATCCTTGTTTCCAAATGTACATATGACCTAACCAAGCTCAAATGGAGGCATATGCCCACCGGGGGAGCCCCGATGGGATGCGATCAAAGGGGTAGACCGCGCGGTCAACGGAACTAGGGTTTCGTCGGAAATCGAGCATCGGATCTAGGGAATGGCCCCAAAACTTGTGTGTGTCCACATGGAATGCACAAAAGTGATTTGAGATGGTTCTATATCCAAGGCTACCCCCAGGTGTGTCCGGCTTCTCGGACGGGGGTTCCTACACTTAGGCGGATTCGCATGTATAGGGGGAACTCCCTCGGAGTTGAACCGGAGAGAAACTTGAGATCATATGGGATGATCCTTGTTTCCAAATGTACCTATGACCTAACCAAGCTCAAATTGAGGCATATGCCCACCGGGGACCCCGATGGGATGCGATCAAAGGGGTAGACCGCGCGGTCATCAGAACTAGGGTTTCGTCGGAAATCGAGCATCAGATGTAGGGAATGGCCCCAAAACTTGTGTGTGTCCACATGGAATGCACAAAAGTGATTTGAGATGGTTCTATATTCAAGGCTACCCCCCCAGGTGTGTCCGGCTTCTCGGACGGGGGTTCCTACACTTAGGCGGATTCGCATGTATAGGGGGAACTCCCTCGGAGGTGAACCGGAGAGAAACTTGAGATCATATGTGATGATCCTTGTTTCCAAATGTACCTATGACCTAACCAAGCTCAAATGGAGGCATATGCCCACCGGGGACCCCCGATGGGATGCGATCAAAGGGGTAGACCGCGCGGTCAACAGAACTAGGGTTTCATCGGAAATCGAGCATCCGATCAAGGGAATGGCCCCAAAACTTGTGTGTGTCCACATGGAATGCACAAAAGTGATTTGAGATGGTTTTATATCCAAGGCTACCCCCCCGTGTGTCCGGCTTCTCGGACAGGGGGTTCCTACACTTAGGCGGATTATGCATGTATAGGGGGAACTCCTCGGAGTTGAACCGGAGAGAAACTTGGGATCATATGTGATGATCCTTGTTTCCACATGTACCTATGACCTAACCAAGCTCAAATGGAGGCATATGCCCACCGGGGACCCCGATGGGATGCGATCAAAGGGGTAGACCGCGCGGTCAACGGAACTAGGGTTTCATCGGAAATCGAGCATCCGATCAAGGGAATGGCCCCAAAACTTGTGTGTGTCCACATGGAATGCACAAAAGTGATTTGAGATGGTTCTATATCCAAGGCTACCCCCAGGTGTGTCCGGCTTCTCGGACGGGGGTTACTACACTTAGGCGGATTCTGCATGTATAGGGGGGAACTCCCTCGGGGTTGAACCGGAGAGAAACTTGGGATCATATGTGATGATCCTTGTTTCCACATGTACCTATGACCTAACCAATCTCAAATGGAGGCATATGCCCACCAGGGGACCCCCGATGGGATGCAGTCAAAGGGGTAGACCGCGCGGTCAACGGAACTAGGGTTTCATCGGAAATCGAGCATCCGATCAAGGGAATGGCCCCAAAACTTGTGTGTGTCCACATGGAATGCACAAAAGTGATTTGAGATGGTTCTATATCCAAGGCTACCCCCCCAGGTGTGTCCGGCTTCTCGGACAGGGGGTTACTACACTTAGGCAGATTTTGCATGTACAGGGGGGAACTCCCTCGGAGGTGAACCGGAGAGAAACTTGGGATCATAAGTGATGATACTTGTTTCCACATGTACCTATGACCTAACCAAGCTCAAATGGAGGCATATGCCCACCGGGGGACCCCGATGGGATGCGATCAAAGGGGTAGACCGCGCGGTCAACGGAACTAGGGTTTCATCGGAAATCGAGCATCCGATCAAGGGAATGGCCCCAAAACTTGTGTGTGTCCACATGGAATGCACAAAAGTGATTTGAGATGGTTTTATATCCAAGGCTACCCCCAGGTGTGTCCGGCTTCTCGGACAGGGGGTTACTACACTTAGGCGGATTCGCATGTACAGGGGGAACTCCTCGGAGTTGAACCGGAGAGAAACTTGGGATCATATGTGATGATCCTTGTTTCCACATGTACCTATGACCTAAACAAGCTCAAATGGAGGCATATGCCCACCGGGGACCCCGATGGGATGCGATCAAAGGGGTAGACCGCGCGGTCATCGGAACTAGGGTTTCGTCGGAAATCGAGCATCGGATGTAGGGAATGGCCCCAAAACTTGTGTGTGTCCACATGGAATGCACAAAAGTGATTTGAGATGGTTTTATATCCAAGGCTACCCCCCGAGTGTGTCCGGCTTCTCGGACGGGGGTTACTACACTTAGGCAGTTCCGCATGTACAGGGGGAACTCCTCGGAGTTGAACCGGAGAGAAACTTGAGATCATATGTGATGATCCTTGTTTCCAAATGTACCTATGACCTAACCAAGCTCAAATGGAGGCATATGCCCACCGGGGACCCCGATGGGATGCGGTTAAAGGGGTAGACCGCGCGGTCAACGAGACTAGGGTTTCGTCGGAAATCGAGCATCGGATGTAGAGAATGGCCCCAAAACTTGTGTGTGTCCACATGGAATGCACAAAAGTGATTTGAGATGGTTCTATATCCAAGGCTACCCCCCCAGGTGTGTCCGGCTTCTCGGACGGGGGTTCCTACACTTAGGCGGATTCGCATGTATAGGGGGAACTCCTCGGAGTTGAACCGGAGAGAAACTTGGGATCATATGTGATGATCCTTGTTTCCACATGTACCTATGACCTAACCAAGCTCAAATGGAGGCATATGCCCACCGGAGGACCCCGATGGGATGCAGTCAAAGGGGTAGACCGCGCGGTCATCAGAACTAGGGTTTCATCGGAAATCGAGCATCCGATCAAGGGAATGGCCCCAAAACTTGTGTGTGTCCACATGGAATGCACAAAAGTGATTTGAGATGGTTCTATATCCAAGGCTACCCCCCCAGGTGTGTCCGGCTTCTCGGACGGGGGTTACTACACTTAGGCGGATTCGCATGTACGGGGGGAACTCCTCGGAGTTGAACCGGAGAGAAACTTGGGATCATATGTGATGATCCTTGTTTCCACATGTACCTATGACCTAAACAAGCTCAAATGGAGGCATATGCCCACCGGGGACCCCGATGGGATGCGATCAAAGGGGTAGACCGCGCGGTCATCAGAACTAGGGTTTCGTCGGAAATCGAGCATCGGATGTAGGGAATGGCCCCAAAACTTGTGTGTGTCCACATGGAATGCACAAAAGTGATTTGAGATGGTTTTATATCCAAGGCTACCCCCCCAGGTGTGTCCGGCTTCTCGGACAGGGGTTACTACACTTAGGCAGATTCTGCATGTACAGGGGGAACTCCCTCGGAGTTGAACCGGAGAGAAACTTGAGATCATATGTGATGATCCTTGTTTCCAAATGTACCTATGACCTAACCAAGCTCAAATGGAGGCATATGCCCACCGGGGGACCCCGATGGGATGCGATTAAAGGGGTAGACCGCGCGGTCAACGAGAACTAGGGTTTCGTCGGAAATCGAGCATCGGATGTAGAGAATGGCCCCAAAACTTGTGTGTGTCCACATGGAATGCACAAAAGTGATTTGAGATGGTTCTATATCCAAGGCTACCCCCCCGGTGTGTCCGGCTTCTCGGACGGGGGTTCCTACACTTAGGCGGATTCGCATGTATAGGGGGAACTCCTCGGAGTTGAACCGGAGAGAAACTTGGGATCATATGTGATGATCCTTGTTTCCACATGTACCTATGACCTAACCAAGCTCAAATGGAGGCATATGCCCACCGGGGGACCCCCGATGGGATGCAGTCAAAGGGGTAGACCGCGCGGTCATCAGAACTAGGGTTTCATCGGAAATCGAGCATCCGATCAAGGGAATGGCCCCAAAACTTGTGTGTGTCCACATGGAATGCACAAAAGTGATTTGAGATGGTTCTATATCCAAGGCTACCCCCCCAGGTGTGTCCGGCTTCTCGGACGGGGGGTTACTACACTTAGGCGGATTTTGCATGTACGGAGGGAACTCCTCGGAGGTGAACCGGAGAGAAACTTGGGATCATAAGTGATGATCCTTGTTTCCACATGTACCTATGACCTAACCAAGCTCAAATGGAGGCATATGCCCACCGGGGGACCCCGATGGGATGCGATCAAAGGGGTAGACCGCGCGGTCAACAGAACTAGGGTTTCATCGGAAATCGAGCATCCGATCAAGGGAATGGCCCCAAAACTTGTGTGTGTCCACATGGAATGCACAAAAGTGATTTGAGATGGTTTTATATCCAAGGCTACCCCCAGGTGTGTCCGGCTTCTCGGACAGGGGGTTACTACACTTAGGCGGATTCGCATGTACGGGGGAACTCCTCGGAGTTGAACCGGAGAGAAACTTGGGATCATATGTGATGATCCTTGTTTCCACATGTACCTATGACCTAAACAAGCTCAAATGGAGGCATATGCCCACCGGGGACCCCGATGGGATGCGATCAAAGGGGTAGACCGCGCGGTCATCAGAACTAGGGTTTCGTCGGAAATCGAGCATCGGATGTAGGGAATGGCCCCAAAACTTGTGTGTGTCCACATGGAATGCACAAAAGTGATTTGAGATGGTTTTATATCCAAGGCTACCCCCCAGGTGTGTCCGGCTTCTCGGACGGGGGTTACTACACTTAGGCGGATTCGCATGTACGGTGGGGAACTCCCTCGGAGTTGAACCGGAGAGAAACTTGAGATCATATGTGATGATCCTTGTTTCCAAATGTACCTATGACCTAACCAAGCTCAAATGGAGGCATATGCCCACCGGGGACCCCGATGGGATGCGATTAAAGGGGTAGACCGCGCGGTCAACGGAACTAGGGTTTCGTCGGAAATCGAGCATCGGATGTAGAGAATGGCCCCAAAACTTGTGTGTGTCCACATGGAATGCACAAAAGTGATTTGAGATGGTTCTATATCCAAGGCTACCCCCCAGGTGTGTCCGGCTTCTCGGACGGGGGTTCCTACACTTAGGCAGATTCGCATGTATAGGGGGAACTCCTCGGAGTTGAACCGGAGAGAAACTTGGGATCATATGTGATGATCCTTGTTTCCACATGTACCTATGACCTAACCAAGCTCAAATGGAGGCATATGCCCACCGGGGACCCCGATGGGATGCGATCAAAGGGGTAGACCGCGCGGTCAACAGAACTAGGGTTTCATCGGAAATCGAGCATCCGATCAAGGGAATGGCCCCAAAACTTGTGTGTGTCCACATGGAATGCACAAAAGTGATTTGAGATGGTTCTATATCCAAGGCTACCCCCCCAGGTGTGTCCGGCTTCTCGGACGGGGGGTTACTACACTTAGGCGGATTCCGCATGTACGGGGGGAACTCCTCGGAGTTGAACCGGAGAGAAACTTGGGATCATATGTGATGATCCTTGTTTCCACATGTACCTATGACCTAACCAAGCTCAAATGGAGGCATATGCCCACCGGGGGACCCCCGATGGGATGCAATCAAAGGGGTAGACCGCGCGGTCAACAGAACTAGGGTTTCATCGGAAATCGAGCATCCGATCAAGGGAATGGCCCCAAAACTTGTGTGTGTCCACATGGAATGCACAAAAGTGATTTGAGATGGTTCTATATCCAAGGCTACCCCCGGGTGTGTCCGGCTTCTCGGACGGGGGTTACTACACTTAGGCAGATTTTGCATGTACGGGGGGAACCCCTCGGAGGTGAACCGGAGAGAAACTTGGGATCATATGTGATGATACTTGTTTCCACATGTACCTATGACCTAACCAAGCTCAAATGGAGGCATATGCCCACCGGGGGACCCCCGATGGGATGCAGTCAAAGGGGTAGACCGCGCGGTCAACAGAACTAGGGTTTCGTCGGAAATCGAGCATCCGATCAAGGGAATGGCCCCAAAACTTGTGTGTGTCCACATGGAATGCACAAAAGTGATTTGAGATGGTTTTATATCCAAGGCTACCCCCCCCCAGGTGTGTCCGGCTTCTCGGACAGGGGGTTACTACACTTAGGCAGATTCTGCATGTATAGGGGGAACTCCCTCGTACGTGAACCGGAGAGAAACTTGATATCATATGGGATGATCTTTGTTTCCACATGTACCTATGACCTAACCAAGCTCAAATGGAGGCATATGCCCACCGGGGGACCCCCGATGGGATGCAGTCAAAGGGATAGACCGCCGATGAAAGGGGTAGATCTGCGGGGCTCCCAGATTAGGGTTTCGTCTACCGGAGGGAATATTTATGTAAGATAGGGTAATTATTGATACTACATGTTCGAATGACCTAACACAACACAAATTAAGAGAAAAGTACATGGGTCAACTGTTATGAGAGGCCGGTCAAAGGGGTAGATCTGCGGGGCTCCCGGATTAGGGTTTCGTCTACCGGAGGGAATATTGAAGTAAGAAAGGGTAATTATTGATACTACATGTTCCGATGACCTAACACAACACAAAGGAAGAGAAAAGTCCATGGGTCAGCTGTCACCGGAGGTCGGTCAAAGGGGTAGATCTGCGGGGCAACCAGATTAGGGTTTCGTGTACGGGAGAAAATATTAAGTTAAGATGTGGTTAAAAAAATTATGCGCGTAGCTTGGGAATGTAGAAGATTAAAACAAGTTTGCATGGACCTATATTAATATATTTTATAAATATAATTGACATTAATAAAATTTAAAATAGAAAATAAATAGAAAAATAAAAAGGGGCTATGCCGAGGGCAGCCCTCGGCATATGCCTGGCCCTCGGCATAGAGGCAGGGGTGGGCGCGGTCGGCGTATGGTCGAGCCGGACCATCTCCCCACCAGCGCCCCATCTCTCCCTCCCACGTACGCGCCGCCACCTCCCTCCCCTGCCCGAGCCCACGCACCGCCGCCTACCCGCCGCCGCCGTCCCCGGCCTCCCCTGCCGCGCGCCGCCACCGGCCTCCCCTGCCGCGCGACGCCACCTGCCTCCCCCCCGCCCGCGCCCTCTCCTCCTTCCCCCGCCCGCGCCGCCCCTGCCTCCCCCACCCGCCGCCGCCCCTGCCGCCCCATCTCCCTCCCACGCGCCGCCCCTGCCTCCCCCACCCGCCGCCGCCCCTGCCGCCCCATCTCCCTCCCACGCGCCCTCTCCTCCTCCCCCCACCCGCGCCGCCCCCGCCGCCCCATCTCCCCACCACGCGCCCTCTCCTCCTCCCCCACCCGCGCCGCCCCTGCCGCCCCATCTCCCTCCCACGCGCCCCATCTCCCTCCTCGTCGCCGCCCCGCAGCAGCAGCCGCGCCGCCCTGTGCCAGCACCTGCAGCAGCCACAGCCGCGCCCCCGTGCAGCAGCAGCCGCGCCGGCCCAACCCAACCCGCCCCGTGCCCCAACCCGCCGGCCCCTGCCTCCTCTCCGGTAAGGTATTTTCTATGTTTTTTAACTTCTATTTCTATTAATGTAGAGTATTTAGAAATACAAATACAAATACAAATATTAGAATTTGTTCATAGGAATGGAATTGAAATTGTAAATAAACATGGAAATGTGAAATGGTTTAATAATTTGATGTTTTATTCAATGGAAATAGGTGCCGTCGTGACCGCCGACCTCGTGACTGCCCTATCGTGTCCGCGTCATCGTGTTCGCCGTCGTGACCGCCGTGTCGTCATGTCCGCACCGTCGTGACCGTCGTGTCCACACCGTTGTGACCGCCTCGTCGACTACGGCCTCTACCACCTAGGGTGAGCTAAAACATCGCCTCCCCTTCTCCGCATTTTCTTATGTCACTAGATTCATTTTCCAAGTCCAGTTGCGTAACCTAGGTGTCACTTCCCGTCCGCGAGCGTTACGCGGATAAATATGCATTAGTGGTCCGCATATTTTGAACCGTAACGCTTGCGGCATTTACGGGACGAGTCGGCGGATGCGTAGTTGTCTACGTTTTCCATGTTCTACTCCGGTCCGAGTCAGGATTTCGGCGGCGCCTCCCCGTTGTTCTCCGGATGCACATCCTCTCGGCTTTTTGCCGAGACGTGTATCGGGAGAGCAGCGGGGAGGTGCTGCCGAAATTCTGACTTGGACCGGGTAGAGCATGGAGAACGTAGCCAACTACGGATCCGGCGGCTGCTAGGAGCCCACCTAGTAGAGATGTAGGTTGATGCATGCGGTTCGCCCGGTAAAATAAATAAAAATATGATGCATTTAATTTCCTATTTGATATAAATGCTATGTCTGTGGTTTGGCTCCCAATAAAGCGAGAGGATGGCTGATAATGGATGGATGTACAATGAGCGTGTTAGTGCGGCGAGAAAACGAGATGAGTGGACAAGGAAGACCCATTTTCTAGTGAATGAGTTAGCGCGTGGTACAAAGGGGCTGGTTCGGGCACTTTGCCCCTGTGTTCGCTGCGTGAAGCGTCAACGTCGTGGGAAGGATGAAATGTATAGACACCTTACTGCAATATGGGTATATGCATGGGTACGTCACGGAAATCGACTTTGATGAGCGCGAACGTGACAGAGGTGAGGTGATGCGGCAGCGGCTCAATGGCAATGCGTACGATGGAGTTAGAGACTTTCTAGATGATCTCGTCCATGCCGATGTCCCGGATTCGCCGCCAGAACCGGAGGCGCCGCCAGAACCGGAGGCGCCGCCAGAACCGGAGGAACCGGAGCCAACCGCGAAGGCCTTCTATGATATGATTGCCGCGGCTAAGAGGCCTCCGTACGAGGGCGCCGCGATTTCTCAGCTCGATGCCATCTCCCAATGTCTAGCCGACAAGACCCGGTACAACACCACCCGTGAGGGCTTTGAAGCAAGTCCGAAAACAACCGGTAACATGTTGCCCAAAGATCATTGTACTGCCTCAAAGCACCGCACGCGACGAGGAGAATTATGAAGGACCTCAACATGGATTATCAAAGGATAGACTGTTGTCCGAAAGGCTGCGTTCTATTTTGGAGACGGTATGCGGAGGACAAGTACTGTCCCATCCGTAGCGGTCTAGGTATGAAGAGGTAACGGGAAAGGATGGTCGGGTGAGGCGGTCAAGCACCGCAAAGTCGATTCTTCGATATCTCCCATTCATAAAAAGAATCCAGCGGCTTTACATGCACGAGGAGACAGCCAAACGAGATGACGTGGCACAAGTATGGGAAGAGATTCGTGGACGAAAACAACAAGTTGAAGATGGGACATCCATCCGATGGTACGGCATGGAAGAACTTCGATACAAAACACCGCCTTAAGGCAGCCGAGGCTCGGAATGTCGGAATTGCGATAGCAACGGATGGCTTCAATCCATATGGTATGTCCACTGCCAATTACGGTTGCTGGCCCGTGTTTGTTATTCCGCTCAATCTCCCTCCCGGAGTCCTAATGACGAGGAAGACCATGTTTCGTCGCTGATCATTCCGGGCCCTCATTACCGGGGAAGAATTTGAGTGTCTACATGCAGCCGATTGTGGAAGATTTGAACCACTCTTGGCACCACGGGACATTGACGTACGACCGAGCATCGAAGACAAACTTCGCATGAGAGTTTGGTTGCGGTATACCATGCATGACATGCCCGGGTACGCCCTAACATGTGGATGGTGTACGAGCTGGTAAGTGGCCATGCCCGGTGTGCAGGCATCGGCTTGAGTTCCTTTGGCTACAGAAGGGTCGCAAGTATGTTGCGTTTGACACGAATCGACTGTTCCTCAAAAGGAGGCATCCGTTTAGAGAAGACAAAAAGAACTTCAAGAAGGGCAAAGTTGTGCATGAAAAAAAAGATGTGCCGAAGTTTGATGGTACACTTGTTGAAGCCGAGCTACGTGCTCTCGTGCCGGCAGCGACGCCACCTGGCCATCAATTTGAGGGATATGGTGTAACGCACAAGCCTGGACTCACGAGGCGGCTTTAACGAAGCTCGAGTATTACAAGGACCTCGAACTTCCGCATAACATCGATGTGATGCACACTTGTAAAGAATGTCGCGGAGTCCAGTCTTTCACACATGCCTGAACATTCCCGGGAAGTCAAAGGATAATGTCAAGGCTAGAGTCGATATTGAGATCCTCCGTGATAGGGAAAAATTACACATGAAGCGTCCTATTGGCCGTCAAAAGAATTGGTTCAAGCCGCATGCCAACTTCTGCCTTGATTCCATCCAAAAGAAGGAGGCATTCGCGTGGCTCAAATACGTCGTGATGTTCCCGGATGGTTATTGCTCGAATATGAGTAAGGGAGTTAATCTTTCGACGGGAAAAGTCACCGGGCTCAAGAGTCACGACTATCATATATGGATTCAGCGGCTCATGCCGGTGATGCTTCGAGGTATATCCCCGAGAAAGTCCGCGAGTGCTTGCGCGGTTGAGCCATTTCTTCCGCACGCTCCGTGCTAGCGGATATGTCCCGAGGTTATTGCAAAGCTACAACATACGGTGCCGGAGTTGCTATGCAATTTGGAGATGATATTTCCGCCAGGCTTCTTTACTCCGATGGCACATCTCATTGTGCACCTCGCCAACGAGGCACTCTTGGGTGGTCCGGTGCGGTTTCGTTGGCGGTTCCGTATTGAGAGAGAGTTTAAGTATATTCGAAAGATAAGCTGGAAACAAGGCCAAGATTGAAGCATGCATAGCTGAGGCAATATGCCTTCGGGAGATGGCGGATGCCGCGACAACGTACTATCCCGATGATGTTCCCACTCGGCATAACCCGGTCACTCGTTACAATGTCGACGTGCCCGAGAATGACCCCAAGCTAAAACTATTCCAATTCCCCGGTGGCAAGGCTGGTAAAGGAACAAAATATAAATTGGAGAACGAAGAGAAGGATTGTATAATGCTATATGTGCTTATGAACATGGAGGAAGTGATCCCATTCGTAAGGTAAAATGGTGAACAAATTACTTTGCAGCTAGTAACCTCGTCTCGGTCTAATGCTTATTTTCTCCTTTTAGCGAATTCACGGATGAAATGTGGCCGTATGATGAATTGCCCGATACCTCGGAGATGGACACTCTACCGAAAGACGGTGCTCCCGGAATTAATAAAAACTTTGTGACATGGTTCATGGAAAAGTAATTTCTAACCTTTCCTCTTACATTGCAACACGTGACTTGTCCCTCTTATTACACGTAACTAATGCACACAACAAATTTGAAATGTTCTTGTAGGGCCGTGAGAGAAACGTTGATATGATAGATGAGTTGAAATGTGTTTCCCAAGGTTGTAGCCGTGAGGTGACCAAGTATGAGAAGTATGATGTGAATGGGTTTCGCTTCCACACAGAGACGCACCAGAAGGGCCGGGCGAATCCCAAAACGATAAATACTGGGGTCTTCACCAAAGGAGCCAACAAGTTTGATTACTACGGAAGGTTACAAAGTGTATACGAGTTGACATTCAATCGTACGAACGTGCAACTCAATATCGTCGTGTTCAAGTGTCATTGGTTCGACCCAATAGGTGGACGAGAGAAGTGATAAGTCCATTGGGTTAGTTGAAGTTAAGCCTTCAACCACCTATAGCGGAGCCGATGTCTTTATTGTGGCTCACCAAGCCAAGCAAGTTTATTATTTGCCCTACCCATGCCGGAAAGCGGAACTCAAGGGTTGGGAAGTCGTCTTCCGAGTATCGCCACATGGTAACCTACCGATTCCCTCTGAGGATGATTACAACAACATTGACCCCGTGACATACGAGGGGATTTTCTATCAAGAGGAACAGGACTTCGGGGAATATATTTTAGAACCGTTTGTTCAAGAGGACCTCGGGAACGATGCAGAAACTCGTGGTGAGTCGGTGGTGGATCTAAAGGACATATCTATGCTCGAGAAGTTACTTGAGGCGAATGACAATTATGATGAGCCTCCACCCGTCGACCCTTCAACTTTGTACTCACAAGATAGTGATAGTGATAGTGGGCCGAGAGAAAGAGAAAGAGAAAGAGAAAGAGATGGAGTATGAGAGTGAGCGTGAGAGCGATGATGGCTGAGTGAGGGTCTTTTATTCTTAGTATTTATTTGTCAACATGCTTCTTAATTGCATTGTGCCTTTTATTCTTAGTATCTTCATTTTATTATGTCAACATGCTTCTTAATTGCATTGTGCCTTTTATTCTTAGTATCTTCATTTTATTATGTCAACATGCTTCTTAATTGCATTGTGCCTTTTATTCTTAGTATCTTCATTTTATTATGTCAACATGCTTCTTAATTGCATTGTGCCTTTTATTCTTAGTATCTTCATTTTATTATGTCAACATGCTTCTTAATTGCATTGTGCCTTTTATTCTTAGTATCTTCATTTTATTATGTCAACATGCTTCTTAATTGCATTGTGCCTTTTATTCTTAGTATCTTCATATAATATGTCTTTGTGCTTAACCTGTTTTATTCTTCTCAATGCGGGTGATTGGACAATATGAGCAGCGGCAAGGCGGACTCCGAGAGCTTGCTTAAGACGGCGGCGCGAGTGAAGAGGAATATTCCTAGACCCACTAGACGGAGTGATCGAGCCCCGGTGCTCAATCCGCGTTACGCCGATGGTACCGATGGAGGACGAGGACGAGGAGGACGAGGTGGAGGTCGAGGACGAGGACGAGGAGGACGAGGTGGAGGACGAGGTGGCGGCGGGGTACACATGGACTTTGACGAGCCACCCTCCGCTTCTGTGACGTGGCTCTCGAGTTGTACCTAGAGGGTCCGTCTAGTGGGGAGGTGGAGATGGAGACGGAGTCTACACACGAGTCGGACTCTAGGGCTGAGTTGGAGGTGATGGAGGATGGGGGTGCGCCGAAGCCCTTGAAGCTTCGTGGAGAAGCTAGAGTCCCCGATGCGAGGAAGGAGCCGAAGACCCATGATGACAAGGCCCTTATCATTCCTTCGAGCGATGAGTAAGTGTACTACTTCAGAAATTTCGAACATGTATTTTCATCTTGGGCATAATAAACAATTTGGCATGTGTACTAATGTGTGATTTATTTGCGAGCAAGCTGGACATGGGATGCCAAGCCCCCCGCATGCCTAACGGCTTGCTTGGGGCTACGATTAAGAAGTTACGGCCCGGCGAGATACACTCCCCTTAGCACGGTCCCCGGTGGCCCGACGAAGCTAGCCACTACTTGGGCGGACTATGAGGATGCCCCTGCCGTAGGCTTCGCGGCAGCTGGCGAGGTCTGTGACCACCAAGTTACGGGTAAGGCATATATTTCTCGAGCACCGTTCATAGTTGATGACCCTAATGTGCTAACTCATGACTTTCACAACTGATTTATGCATGATTGAAGTGCTTCTATCGTGTGGACCCGGAGCATGACACGCAGGCGCGTCTCACTTTGCGTGGCGCTTGCGAGAGGTTGACACCGCAGCGGTGGTACAACCAAAAGTTCACCGAGCGCTAGTGCCTTCACGGGCTAACAAGGGTAAGAGGGTCAAGAAGGAGTACTATGTTGGTAACGAGCCTACGGAGGAATGGGCAATGACCATTGAGGAGTACATGTCGGTGAGTAAAATGTCAATGAGATTCTACATTGCTTGCTAAGTTTTCATTGAATTATCTTGAGACTGAGTATTGCGTTTTCAGGTTTGTCCGGAGTGGGCCGAGCAGCATAGGGAGGCATGGGAGGAGCTGATTAGGGCGAGGTGGCTCGGGCGGGACGAGGAGTTTGCGGCCGTGTCGAGGCGTAACATGGAGAACCGAGGCACCGGTGGCACACCTTGCGCGGGAAACCGCGACTACACCCGCTTCAAGGGGAAAAAGGTATGTATATACATGGAACGACCTTCATTCATTTCCCGCCATGTCTCATTTGTGGTACGCTTAACTTTTCTTTTCGCGATGCGAGGTGGCCGAGG
The DNA here is from genome assembly GCF_022539505.1 of Lolium rigidum. Taxonomy (NCBI): domain Eukaryota; kingdom Viridiplantae; phylum Streptophyta; class Magnoliopsida; order Poales; family Poaceae; genus Lolium; species Lolium rigidum. The sequence continues at coordinate 244,937,498 of NC_061511.1, forward strand.
CACCACCGGGGTGGTGCTTCATGATGCCCGGATATATGACATGATGCGGACGAAGCGAAGCCCAATCCCGCATTGCCTCGGCCACGGTACTACGGCAATGCCAAGGCCGCCAAGGAGGACTCTCGCGACATGGTCAAGTCTCGTCACCCCGAGGTGGATGACCCCTTGAGCATTCCGGTCGACGAGGAGTCGTTGGTCTGTCGGGGCACGGGCGTCCGCATGGCCGTTTCCCTTGGATGAATAAGGTGGTCAAGCCTACCCACTCCACGAGCTACACGCGCCTCAAGCATACCCTCACCGCCGACGGCCCCCGGCCTCGTCCACGGCCTGCTCGTCCACCCGCCTACGATGTAAGTTTCCTCATTTTCATCCTCTTTCCGGTTTTCCTTCCTACATGGCTAAGTGTTTACGAGATTCATTGTTTCTGAAATTGTAGCCTGAGTTCGAGGCGGCCTTCGAAGCCTGCAATGAAGCGTATCGGCAGGCCGGCGCCGGTGGAATAGGCGGAATACGGCCTACATGGCGTATATAGGAGTAAGTCCGAATCTTTCTTCACGCAAGTAGATGACAAGTCTCGGTTTGATGCTTTATTTCTGCAAAGCCTAACTTGTAACCTATCTTGCGAGGAAATGATGATTTCTATGTCTCTGCGGTACACCGCCACCGGCTCCGGTTACCGTGGCGGGGGACATGCCTATCATGCCATCGAGGGCAGCTTTCGCTGCGACTTACTACGGATCCACACCGGAGGTAAGTTCTTTGCCAAACCGGTAGTTACCACTTTCCTTTGCCTCGCAAGTTGCTAACATGTAGGGAACACGTAGGGAACGGGATGGTCCGGGAACCGAGGCATCGCCGGGTGGGCGCGAGGTCACACCGGTTCATGAAGGTGGTCGGTCTCCTGGGCGTTCTGCTGGTGCCTCTCCGTCGACTACTCCTGGGACTACTCCCGGTGCCTCTCCGTCGACTTCTCCCGGGCGTGCTACCGGTCCTTCTCCGGGTGGTTCTTCGCAGCTTCTACCGGAGCGAAACCCCGGGCTCCTCGTTTCGCCAACGATGTGGGCGGACACACCCCGCCCGGGTCCTTCCTCCGCTAGTCGGCACCGGGCTTCTTGCTTGCCATCATTTGCTACCTACTACTATGTATTGGATGACATGGCACTCTCCTCTTGTATGCTACTACATGCACCATGTATGCTACTATGTGGATTTCATGCTATTTATGTGAATTATGGTGATTTTGGATGAATTATGGTACATTTGGTTGATTTTGGATGAATTTGGTCGATTATATGATATTTATGTGAATTTGGTCGATTATATGACCTGGATTGCATTGCAACTGGAACTGGAAAACAAAAAAAAAAATGGACAGGCTCCTATGCCGAGGGTAATGCCGTCGGCATAGACCCTGGCATAGGGCCATATGGTCAGGTCTATGCCGAGGGGGTTGCCCTCGGCGTAGCCCGACGCGCCAGGTGCTGCCGCGTGTCCACGGTGGCGCTGCATGGGGCATGCATACGCCGAGGGGGTTGCCCTCGGCATAGCCTCTGGCTAGGGTGCGCCTCCGTGCGCCACGTCGCCTCTCCAGGTGCTGCCGCGTGTCCACGGTGGCGCTGCATGCGGCATGCATACGCCGAGGGGGTTGCCCTCGGCATAGCATCTGGCTAGGGTGCGCCTCCGTGCGCCACGTCGCCTCTCCCGTCTCTCTACGCCGAGGGGTTGGCCGTCGGCGTCTCTGGCCGCTCCGTTAACGTCGACGACGCGCCGGCACGCTACGCCGACGGCGTCAACGCCGAGGGGCTTCTTCACCGTCGGCATAGAGCCAGGACGCCGAGGGTTAGCTCTACGCCGACGGCCCACCCACCAATGCCGAGGGACCCAGACGCCGAGGCGAGACGCCGAGGGCTGCCGTCGGCGTAGCCTACGCCGAGGGCAAGGCGTGGCTACGCCGAGGGCAGCCGGCCGTCGGCGTAGAGTAGCATTCCTGTAGTGAGCGCTCATGCATGCACAACATGCTGCCACGCTTTATGCTTTCAAGGGGCAGCATACGTACGTACGTACGTACATATGGCCGGCCGATCGGACCGGCCCGCATGCATGCACCCAACACACTCGAGCGCATGTAATCGCGCACATACTCGCGCATGCTATGCTACGAGGAGTCGGCCAGGACCACTCGTAAGTACCATGAACATGCAGACCGATAGCCGCGCGTCGCGCACCAGCATCCGAGTTTAGCGCGTGTATCTCCACATTTTTAGTCCCACCTCGCTTTCTTAGGAAAATATGGACCAGTTTAAATAGCTGCTCTCCTCCATCTAGGATGTACAAGTCGAACGGACTCCTTCCGTAAAACATCGCTAGTACAAGCGCTAAAGCTAGTTGGGCCTGGGTGTGGTAAATGGGCCTGTGTCGCTATAAGCGTTCCCTTCAGCGAAGCGGACGCGCGAGCACCAGGGAGGAGCACCCATCCGGAGAGGAATTGGTGTGAAGTTGTATATGAGGTACTTGCTACAGATGTTTATTACTCTTGCGAGCGTGGCATGCTATGTTGCCAATTTGTCATGCCTTAAAGTTGCCCTTCACCCGAACTCGTTGATTGCACATGTGGTTTATTTTCTATAAACAATTTGACTGTCATATATCACTCTATTTCATAACATAAGCTTCTGCATCTTGGATGCACGCGGATTTTTTATTAGATTATTCACGAATCTTACAAGAAACAATACAAAAGACCAATCTCGAAGCAACCTAACTATACCTACAGTGGGATGAAGAGTGTTATAAATCGAGATGCACAATAAACGAAGAACGAAAGGTAAAACACTGCAGAGGGACACGAGATTTTAACGTGGAAAACCCTTGCAACACACAAGGGAAAAACCACGGGCGCCAGCCAGCAAAACTTCACTATTTCGGTGGTGTTTACAAACACCGTGGGTGTACAATGATGCGATAAAACCCTAGCGGCGGCTTACAGGGAAAATATATAGACGCAAGCCTACCGGCGACGGGCCTCGCTCCGCTCGTCAGAAGTTAGCCTTCTCTTGGAATTTGGATCACAATATAACAAACTCCACCTTGAGACAAATTCCTTGTAGCACGAACTTCAACAATCACCTGAATCATCAAAGAAAACACTTGCTGGCGCCAATAGACACTTGGGCTAAACAGTTATACCAACCAAGCTTGAGCAAAGCTCAAACTTGGACACAGGGACAGGCTTAGTCATCATATCAGCAGGATTATCATGAGTACTAATCTTGCATACCTTCACTTTACCTTTTGCAACCACATCTCTGATTGCGTGGTACTTAATATCAATGTGCTTTGTCCTCTCATGGAACATCTGATCTTTTGTAAGATAAATAGCACTTTGACTGTCGCTGTACAACTTAATGCAAGAATTATCTCCACAAAGCTCAGCATATAAACCTTTCAGCCAAACAGCCTCTTTACCTGCCTCAGCAATAGCCATGTACTCAGCCTCAGTAGTAGATTGTGCAACAACATCCCGCAAAGTAGCCTTCCAGCTAACGAGCACATCCACCAACGAGTAAACACATAACTCCGTGAGGGACCTTCTCTTATCCAAATCGCCGACATAATCTGAATCCACATATCCGGCGAGCCCCTCACCAATCCCGCCAAACCTCAAGCAAGCTTTTGATGTGCCGCGAAGGTACACGAAAATCCACCGAACAGACTTTCCAATGTTCTTTACCGGGATTAGCCATGTATCGACCGACCAAACTCATAGCATATGACAGATCGGGACGTGAACAAACCATGGCATACATCAAGGAACCAACGAGCACTAGAATAGGGAACTCGAGACATGTACTCAATATCATCTTCGAGCTAGGACATTACAAAGCGACAACTTGAAATGAGAAGCAATAGGAGTAGTAACTCGACTTTGCATCATGCATATTAAAACGATGAAGAACTTTCTCAATGTACTTTTCCCGACTAAGAAACAACAAACTAGACTTTCTGTCCCTTTTAATTTCCATGCCTAGAATTTTCTTAGCAGGACCAAGATCCTTCATCTCAAACTCACTACTTAATTGATTCTTTAAAATAGTGATCTCTTTCATGCTCTTGGCAGCAATCAACATATCATCAACATATAGCGAGCAAATAAATAGGTGATCCATTAACAAACTTGATATACACACAACTATCATACTGAGATCTCTCAAAACCATGTGTAAGCATAAATGAATCAAACCTTTTGTACCACTGCATCGTGGCGATCGTTTCGAGACCATAAAGGGACCTCTTTAATTTGCAAACAAGATCCTCCTTACCAGTGCACAACATAACCTTCAGGTTGGTCCATATATATCTCCTCCTCCAACTCACCATGCGAAAAGCGGTCTTTACATCTAGCTGCTCAAGCTCAAGATCATGCATAGCAACAATACCAAAGAAAGCACGAATAGAACTATGCTTCACAACCGGGGAGAATACATCATTATAATCAACACCTGGAATTTGGTCGAAACCTTTTGCTACTAACCTTGCCTTAAACCGTGGAGGCTCATTAGGAGACAAACCTTCCTTTCTTTTAAATATCCACTTGCAGCGGACAGCCTTCTTTTGTTTAGGCAAGTGCACAACATCCCATGTGCCATTCTTCTCAAGCGATTGCATCTCTTCTTGCATCGCACCTACCCACTTCTCTTTATCAACCGAAGCAATGGCTTCAGTATATGTAGCTGGTTCAATATCATGCTCCACCTGTTCAGCACAACTCAAAGCATAATTAACAATATCACATTCTTGAATTAATCGGGTAGGAGGTGCAATATTTCTCCTAGGGCGGCCAGCAGCAATAGACCGTCCTTGTCGCTGAACAAAAGGTGGTGAAGGTGGAACATCATTATTATCATTGTTGGTTTCAGGAACCACATTTTCATTCTCCTTTGCGTGCTCCACCTGCACGCCAATTCATGTCTGCTCATCATCGAAACATCGGGAGAATCAATAGCATCGAAATATCGGTAGACGGACTATCATTAAACATAACCGCCTCATTAAAAACGACATTCCTGCTCAACACAATTTTCTTAGTTTCAGGATTCCATAATCTATATGCCTTAACTCCTGAACCATAACCAAGGAAGATGCACTTAACAGCCCTTGACTCCAACTTTCCATTATCAACATGAGCGTAAGCGATGCAACCAAAAACTCTCAAATCTGAATAATCAGCAGGCGAACCGGACCATACCTCAATTGGAGTTTTCTTATCAAGTGGAACAGAAGGTGACCTGTTGATGAGATAACATGCGGTGGAGGCTGCTTCAGCCCAAAACTTCTATGCATCTTTGCATTAGACAACATGCGACGAGCCCTCGAAATAATGGTCCTGTTCATGCGTTCAGCCACACCATTCTGTTGAGGGGTGTACGGAATGGTATGATGTCTTACCATCCCATCATTGCTGCAAAACTCATCAAATTCATTTGAACAAAGTTCCATACCATTGTCAGTACGGAGTATCTTAACCTTCTTTTCAGTTTGGGTTTCTACCATAACTTTCCACTTCTTAAAAGCATTAAAGACATCAGATTTATGTTTCAGGAAATATGGCCACACTTTCCTTGAGTAATCATCAATAATAGTAAGCATGTAATTAGCACCACCATTAGAAGTTCTACGGGACGGACCCCAAACATCAGCGTGAACATAATCTAAAATGCCTTTGGTGGTATGAACGGAAGCATTAAATTTTACTCTTTTATGCTTACCAAAGATGCGAGTGCTCACGAACTCAAGCTTACCAAAATCGCAGCCATCAATTAACTCTCTCTTTGTCAATTCTGCCATGCCAAGCTCACTCATATGTCCAAGACGCTTATGCCAAAGGTTAGTCTTACTAGATTCATCAGAACTAACAGCAGCAGCAATACCAGGCAAAGTGCTACCTCTAAGGACATATAATTTCGCAGAATTCATATCACCAATCATAATAATGAGAGAACCTGATGATACCTTCAAAAGTTTGTTCCCACCTTTGTACTTGTACCCGTCACAATCAAGGGTACTCAAAGAGATCAAATTCCTCGCCATGGAGGGAATGTGCTTCACTCCTGTCAACGTGCGTGTCATCCCATCATGGGTCTTGATCTGAGACGGAACCAATGCCAACAATGCTGCACTTGGTTGTCATTCCCCACACGCACAAAATCTCCACTCTGCACTGGACTCATAAGAACTGAACCAATCTTTGTTACAACAAATATGAAACGAACATGCGGTATCAAGAATCCATTCATCATCACGTGAAACACATGCAGCCAAGACAGCTAAGCAATCTCCATCGGAACTATCACTACCATCATTACCGGCAACAACGGCAGCCTCACCCTTACCGGTGACAACGGCAGCCTTACCATTACCATCATTATTTTTCGGTTGGTAAGTTCCGTTCCTTTTCTCCTTGTTCTGCGGCTTCCAACAATCATCAATATTGTGGTTAGATTTCTTACAATACCTGCAGAACTTGTCACGTCCTTTGGACTTTGAGCGACCTCTGTCGCCCTTGCTCTTATCTCTGTTGTTGTGGTAGTAGTTATCTCGTCTGCTCGAGGCCTGCCACGGACCTCTAATGCCTCCGCCTTGGAGGACGAACTTTCAGCCTGCACCATAGATTTCATTTTCTCCTTTTGTTGGAGAGCATCATAAACTTCCGCGAGAGTTAGTTTGTCGCGGCTCAATAATATGGTGTCACGAAAATTGCTGAAAGAATTAGGCAGCGAGCATAAAAGAAAAAGACCTAAATCCTCATCCTCATACTTAACTTCTATAGACTGCAAATCGAAACAATCTCTTTCCGGGAAGATAGGTGATTCATTACCGAACCTCCCTCTTGCAACTTATGCGAGAACAGCTTCATCTTCACGTGCAATCGCCGTGAGATCCTTGGACAAACGAGATCTCCTCTAGTTTGACCCATAACTCGGCGGTGGTTTTCTCCTGCAACACTTCCTGCAAAATATTATTGGACAGATGGAGTTGAATCAACGATAAAGCCTTACGGTCTTTCCGCCTCTCCGCATCGGTCCAGGTATCCTTCGCTTTCTCGCCGAAAGCATCGATCGCTTCATCCAGATCCGAAGATTGGGCGAGAATCGCCCTCATCTTCACTTGCCACAAAGCAAATCTCGTGGTGTAGTCCAGCTGCGGTAGATCGAACTTCAGTGACAACATCTCGAAAACCCTAGATCCAAAGAACACGGGCTCTGATACCACTTGTTATAAATCGAGATGCACAATAAACGAAGAACGAAAGGTAAAACAACTGCGAGGGGACACGAGATTTTAACGTGGAAAACCCTTGCAACACACAAGGGAAAAACCACGGGCGCCAGCCAACAAAACTTCACTATTTCGGTGGTGTTTACAAACGCCGTGGGTGTACAATGATGCGATAAAACCCTAGCGGCGGCTTACAGGGAAAATATATAGACGGTGGCAACGATCCCAAGCCTACCGGCGACGGGCCTCGCTCCGCTCGTCAGAAGTTAGCCTTCTCTTGGAATTTGGATCACAATATAACAAAGAGGGTGACAATACACCAACTCATATCAACCAAAACTAAATGTCTTCCCAAATCGCCCAATAGCAGGTGAGAAGCACATCCAGTCAAGCAGACTCACAGCGTACGCCAACGCCCACGCCACAGGAGCTGCTCCCGCCGTCTTCCTCGACTCCATCTTCAAGAGAGATCATCGCATTGACCTTGCAAGACCTACCGTCGATGCCACCATGACGCCAGACGGCTCCACCATCCTGCACGAATACATCATCCCGCATCTGTCGTTGATACCCTGCAGCACCATGCCGCTGAGACACAGCGCCAACAATGTGGTAGATGAACACCACTCCACCGAGAACCGCCAACATCCGGCAGCTGCTCCAAAACGATGCCCCGGGAGGTAGAACGACGCGGGCGCGCCGCCATCGTCCGATCCGGGAGACCCGGACCTAGGGTTTCCCCGGAGCGGCACAAGTGAGAAACCGCAGACTGCGACGACGATGCCTTCAAGAAGGTAGCGGCGCGACACGTCGCCATCGTCCGCCAACCGAAGTCAGAGCACGGTTTTCACCGGCAGCCGCGCATCCCCAACTCGCTGAGTGTAGTGCCAAGACGGGCAAAGATGACGCCTCGACAAGGTAACGACGCCGACCGACACCGCCATCATCCGCCAAGACCGAGGTCGAGGCTCAGTTTTCACCGGCCGCCATGACACCCCGGACTAGATCACCATTGCCGGAGACCTGTGTGAGATCCCATGATCCCCACACAGGACTACCAGCCTGGCCGACCACCTCCGACGGAAAAGATGGACACCACCGCCATGCCCGGGGTAGGTACGTTGGATTCCTCGCGTCGCAAGAATAGCCCAAGATTTCCTCCACAAACCTCCGTCGGGGACCGCGGAGCAGAGCCATGCCCCAGTCCCGTCCAGGCCCATCTAGGCCCAGATCGGGGCCCAGACCACCGCCGCCACCCGTTGCCGTCGACAGCAGGGTCGCCGATGTCCTCCGGCCGCCGCCATGCCGCGACGCCCCGTCGACCTGGCCGTTGCGGTCGCCGCCGCCAGCGCAAGATGCGCCCCCGCCGAGTCGCGGACGAAGAAACTCCGCCGCCGCCGCCATGCCACCGAGGCTTTGCCCGGCAGCGCCTCCGGCGACGGCGGCAGGGAGAGAAGGCACGCGGGGAGGCGAAGGGAGGAGCTGCCGGAGCGCCCAGGCACGGCGCGGCGCTGCCGCGTCGGGGCGAGGGTTAGGAGATGGTGAGGCTACACACTCTTTTTTTTTTCTACCCTTATGTCGATGAAGAGTGGAGGAAGCCTGGACGGGAAGTAGTTAACATGTCTATATTTGTGTGATAGGTTCTGATGGAGAGGAGGGTGAAAGAGATCCCATCGAAGTACATCATGAAGAGATGGACCATCGAGGCAGGGATGTGTTGCCGGCACACCTTAAGCACTACCAGAAAGACCGGGGACTAAAAAAAGCCATTCAGCTCCAGGCATTCACAGCTTACCTTAGGGCTATGGAAATGTTAGGATTGGGGAGACAAACGTGAAAGCAAATAACGCTGCTATCCATGTCCTGAAGGACCGTTGAACTCTCTTAGGTAAACTAGCAGTTGAGGACTTGAGGGTGACGGCCTAGGGCTAGAGGAGCAAATGAATGCCAAAAGAAAAAGCACTTTTGTCTGGTGGAGGTACAGAAGAAGCCACGACGCAAAGAGGAGTGGGACTATCATATCTGCTCCTTAGCGTTTAGGCCAAATGTGTAAATTTTACAGCAAAAAGTTGCTGAAATCTTCAAATGTATTGGGCTGTATACTCCACAGAGCGTATTTCAAAGTGGTACTACTGCATTATCTCTTTTTGAAACAAAATTGCACGTAGGAGTATGCAACAGGTTGGTTAACCAACTGGGAATACCAAAATATTATAATGTTAACCCCTGCCCAATCAGAGACAAAAAAGAAACCATGTAAGCGAATCGTCTTAGCTGACAGACACAGCAGCAGGCTGCATCAACATTGCAACGGAATGAAGCAGCATATGCAGATATATTCCACCAAGGATATTACTAATTAATTCTCGCTACATCTAAAACCATGTCAACAAATGGAAACAACACAACATGTTAAAAGTATCCACGCAAGGAGGCTCGTTATATTTGTATGAACAGAAGAGCAAAAAGGTATAGCTGTATGCTTTCGACGATCCAAATCCGCACGGTGCAGCGATGTACAAGACTACCATGCCCAATCTGCAGACATCATGTCTTCCTTCCCACTCACTACCTTGCCTATTACTCTGGCTGCTGGTTTTCTTCATCAGAACGCAGAACTCAGGGCACCACGTGCTGCCTGTTGTTTCATCTCCTGCGCTTTTCCACTTCCACGGAAGTACATGTATACTTGCTGCATGTTGAGTAAGAGAGTTGGATGATCAAGATACAGGGACATGAGTTACAATCATATGGAATTTCAACATTTCATTTAATCAACAAAAAAGAGGAAACCACACCCACCTGAATGACAGCTATGCTCAGCAGTGATTCAAGGCAGAACAGTCCGAATCCAACAAAGTAAAATATCTGACAAACGAAAATGCCACAAAAATATACACATCAGTAAGGGATTAAATAAGACTAGTAGATCCAGTATATCACTTGCAAATGCATCGATGGTAAGTCTACCAAGCAAAGCCTTGATGCTCATATGCATGCAAGGAGATAATAGTGCACGATATCTGTTTCAAAATGTAATTTTTTTTGTCTAGTCAGTGGACTCTGCTGGGCCTCAAACTAAGGCAGCATGAAGCAGCTCAATCATTGGGGAAAGCACATAAAATATGGACAGGGTAAGGAAGATGAGGCTACATAAACAAATTAGTCCTCTGATAATTTAGATAAACTTATAATGAAGACTTACCCCAACAATAGCACTCTTGGTTATGACATCAATGGCAGGCAAAATCCCACTGCAGCATTAGAAAGCAACGAAGTTTAGTCATTCAAGCAAAATCCCACTGCAGCATTAGAAAGCAACAAAAAGCTAATGTAATGATAGAAAGGCCTAAATCTGAATATGATAACATGGATAGTCAGAAGTCACTCTAAGCACTACTTTAAGTGGCATGGTTGACAAGTAACATGACAATTGCAGTCTGCGTTACCATGTACTCCCTCCATCCAAAAATGTATTAGCCATTATATAGGTTCACTCACTTATGTTTGTATCTAGTCTACTTTTAGTGTGTAGGTTCATTCCTTTTAGTTTAAATCTAGTCTACCTTAAAAGTATCTAAAACATCTTATATTAGTGCACGGAGGGAGTACCTGTTATAACATTGTATTCCTATATGTTCATTTCCAGGATCACAAATTATGTTTCTACCATGATCCCTTACAGATGCCAACATGGACCACAACTCAAGAAAAAGGTAACAATGGTTTCAGGAACGTGTTACTTCAGCACAAGTATGCTGATGTGTATAATTTTCCCGTATTCATCTTGGATTTGCCAATGTACCCCTTATAATATTACCCTTTATAGCTGCACCGATTTGTTGACGGCACATTGTAAACTCCCCTTCTAGCAATTCACCTCATTGTGTGTGCCCTTTTTTTCCTCGATTTGGGTTTTTTCACATTAAATCAATTATCTAGTTCATGGAATACATTTGTAATTTGTTGCGTGTTTCTAACATGTTTAGACAAACCATTCGATGAAACAGCTAAAGTGATCACATAATCTTTTATCAACAAAACACAAAATGTGACCAAGGAAATGCATAAGCCCTCTCATCTGAACTCATTTACAACTAACAACCTACCAAGCATCCCAGAAGTAGATGCACAAGAAAAAGAACATGAGACTTACGTCAAAGAATTTCCTTTGAAAGGAAATGGGGGAGACACTGCTGACCACACGCAGAAGATTATATGAATCTGGAAATGGACAAAGAAAAACAGTAGGATCACAGTTGAGTAGAGCCTTTCATTTAATGTTAAGATGTGGCCAGATGAGACCTAGTAAAACGTATCTTACCATGTAAAACAGAAAAAACCACCCAAACTTCAAAGCACTCTCAGTTCTGTGACAGGCATTAAATAAAACAAGATATGATCAATGAAATACTTGGAAAGGTGAATTTATAGTAAAACATCAACCAGTATGGCTTACCTCATTGCGTTATAAAGAGGGCGATACCACAACACATAAGCCCCAGGGACACCAGATATGAAGTAGATAATTGCAAGCAGCCAAATCATAACACCTTTTAAGCAGAGATTTATTTTTAGTTCACATGTTAAGTAGTGTGATAGCAACTGATATATTAGGTGTAGACAATAAGGTACACTTCAGATATACCTTCCCCTTTAATCCATGCTGTTGTAGTCGCTATGATATTGAAGAAGAGGCAGGCAGCAATTCCTGCATGAGATCCAAATTTAACAAAAATTACACAAAATCCAAAGTAGCTCAACATATCAAAATACTTTTCTGCCAGATTAGTTCTCGGTCCACCAATAAAAATGAAAATGTAGATCCCATGGCACTATGCCAAGGAATCCATACTTATTGTTTTCATTTCATGTTGATAATCATCTCATTGGTGCAAGAAATAAGAGACAATATCACTTGGAAATACTTGTTGGTGAACTTGTATTACTTCAAATTGGTGGTCAGCATCCAGGCGCCAATAGGCTCCAATAGCTACCTGTGCAGGTCCTGTCAGGCTGCTGGAAAGAGACTAAGAGCTATAATTGTGTTGCTGGCAGGTCGCTGCTGAATATGGCCACTCACTGCTCATGGGTCCTGGCTGTGGTATGCAAGGAGAAGGGTGGTAGTGAGAGAAAGGAGTTGTGGCTTGTTGCTCCTGGGGCAACAGGATACACTGTGGCTATGTTTTTGTCATATTGCTATTGGATCCCAATTCAGGTCGATGGGCTGATCTTTGAAATGGATTCTGTGACAGTGATATTATTGTGGCTGATCTGTTGCGATCCATGTTGTGGACTTGTGGTGCTGCTTCTCTATGCTGGTAAGTTGGTTGTTGACCCTGCTTGTCCAGTTATTAGGCTTGGTTATTCCGTCTGCTGTGGAGGCTTAGCGGTGGTACAATCGGAGGCAGGCAGGCGGCAGAGTGGAGGGAGCCAAAAGACTGAGGGACATCATGGAGGCCGAGGCTTGGGGCAAATAGAGGTAAAGGGCCAGGTACTTGGGGTTCGAGGGAGAGGCGGTGGATGCCAGGGTTGGAGTGCATCGGTAGACATGATCCTGTTGTTGAAGGTGCTTGGTGTGGTTTCTTAGACAATAAAAGAGAAAACCATCCCAGCTTCTGCATGAAATGACGCACAGAGATTGAGGTGGCAATCCCGTTTTCATATGTACTTGATAGTTGATACACTAGCAAATCATGGGGCATATGGCGGTTGCCGTTGGTACAGGTAATCGCAAAAAAATGCAATGGTAGCACTACATATTCATACCGAACACTACATTTTTACATTATCAGAGCTTACCCAAAAATGATGAAAATGCAAGGTACTGCATTTTTTGTAGATGGATGGGTATCTCATTTGAAATATTGTGGTGAATCATTGGGAAAAGGGGTGGCCAGTTTTTCTCTTCAATAACAATTCCAGCTGAAAATGAAACAAACATGTGATTAGAAGAAATATGCTGTGCAGCCATACTACCAATAGGAAAAGCAGAATAAGTATTAAACGAAATTTGCTTTTGCCAGAAGAAATGGCAAGTGCTTATTTTCAGACATCCAAAATTGGAGCCATGAAAAGACCAATTCTAAGTTATCAAGAAAAGGAACATCAACAGCAAATAGCCAAATATTACCAATTACCAATAATCATAAAGTGTAATATACTGAGAATAACCCTGATGCCCTATTCCATGATCTAAACACTAAAATGCTATGTTGTTTTCCTGTGAAGTGTGAACAATGCTGAAACACTGTGCACTCTACTCAAAATGAGTGGGCAAGCAACAGTTTCTTGGTACACTTCCGGAACAAATTGCTTTTATCAATGCTTCTTGTGTCTTCATATTTAATGCTAGTGAAGTGACCAAAACAGAACTACTAAAGCTATTCAGCATAAGGAAAGAATGTGAGTTATACCTCGCGATGCAGCCTCTTCCCTCCTTTGCAATTCCTATGGCAAGGAGATGAACAAAGAGGAACCAGATCAGCATTTGGAAAAGGAACATTGCATATGGTTACTTAAACATGTGTCTATATACATAGAATGCACTTGAAACAGAATATCTCTCTTTATTCAAATAATCTGACATAACACTGTAAAATTCAACAGGTTAAATATCAAGCTCAAGAAACATGGTTCTCCCAGATGAACCCTTCTGACTGGGGAAACAAAATTGCAGACCATTCATAACTTAAATATACGTAGCAATAGCCAACCTAATTTAGCAAGTTGAGACATAGGTTCCCCTATCTGGATAATGAGGCTGATTAAAATAATAATGAGATCAAAGTGGGGAAAAGCAGGGTGAAACAAAATGGCCATTCGAAGAAACTGCTTTTGGGATGAACAGTAAATTAGAATAACACAAAAATGTCAATACTAGGAAAAATTATACATGTAACACTTGTAAATTTCCGTTGATAATTTGCGCTGTGAGTAAAAATGTTGTGCTCTAAAAAGCAATTTTAGATCTTTGACCCTATTTTAGGATGCAAAAGTTCTATTCAAAATGTGCGTGCCTGTTCGAAATTATCATGCAAAAGCACCGTTCATTTTCGAGCAGAGCCGTTATATGACCAATGCCCCAACCGTATAAGACGATGCCTGTTTCTGCCCATGTTAACATCGGACTCAAATTGTATCATTAGCAAACAGAAAGTTTTGGTAGTTCATAAATCTCATACTCATTGACTCGATACACACTACGTGTTCAGTAACTCTATTACCCTGCTGACGGTTACAGCCAGCTACTTAATTAGTTTTGACAAGTTGACAAGGCGGAACTTCTGTAGACTATACAGAACAGCAGATGGTAGTCAGTGCCAGATCAGCAAATAATTAATATATAGCATCTATAAACTGTTGACATTTTAGGTCTACGATAGCTACCCTATGCAGTAGTAATGAAGCGAGAATCCAAAATCAACATAAATACGGTATGGTTAGTCCAATGGCTGTAGTGATAAAGAAAGCAATGCAGCATGTAGCATATGGAAATCATAAATCTTATCTCAATGAAGTTGTAGATTCTAGCTTTGGCACCACTTATGAGACAACTGCTAGTGCTAAGAGTAGCAGAATTGCCAAATCAGTCAGCAATGGTAAGGCACATACCTTTTCTCTTTTGTTGAGCTCAGCTTCCATTGCCTGGAGTTCTTTCTCTTTTTTCTTATCCTAACAGGAGATAAATGCATGCATAACGTAAGGAATCATACCAACAAAATATTCAAGGGATAACCAAAACTAACTTCGCACATGAACGGTGTAAATAAAGAAATAACACGTCACATTCCTTATACAATTTTACTCCATACATTAAATTTTATAACATGTATTTTGATCAGGCGCATGGATTAAGACACCTCCAAAACTGAGAAAGTTAACAGACATTAATCACTAAAATGCCCTTCCATTAACTGCTTTGGGTAGATGCCAGAGAATATTTTGGTTGGTCATGCTTAGATTGTTTAGATACTGCAATAATAATGGACAAAATAAAATAACATTTTTTATGCATGGATGTCTTATAATTTTCACCAAAAGTGGTTACGCTAATCATCACAAGAGGTACTTGATAATACATACAAAACTAACCAAGACAGTGGCGAAGAGAGCATCTAACCAATTACAGCAACAGGATAAGTTAAACACTGAAGTGAATAAAAACTTTTATATATTAGAAGTACCTTAGTTGAATCCATAGGAATGTCCACATTATAAAAACCAGCTGGTTCGTGGGAGAGAGGTGACAGTCTAGAATTGGATGCAGGGGGAACGCTCCCACCCTGTAGAATATGAAGCATTTGGAAGATATTAGGAACAGACAGATCCAAAATTAGAAGCATCTGAACAAGTTAATAATAGCATGATCTCCTTTTCCCAAAAGTCTAACCTCCTGGTCAACAACAATACTCTCTATATATGAACTATCAACATAACATAGCATAAAATAAAATTTTGATTAAAGAAATCTAATAATATAAAAACACCCAAAAACACTGACTGGAGATGGGAGCAAGAATTGCTGCATACCAGTGTCTGTACTTGATTATTAAGAACTAGATGGATGTTTTGACTTTATATACCCAGTGGTCAGTAAATATGGACGATAAAAAACAAAAAACATTGGCATGTGATTGACCATGGCCTGCCAATGCATAAATCTGTCCACAGGCATGTGCATAGGCATATTTAGTTTTGCATGCGATCACCACAACAATGATATGTGTGTTACCAAAGAGCGGGTGTGTTTAAGTTGATTACAGTCAAACATGGTCTTATCTACATCAGCTCGATGACATCACCAACAAATAGACCTATCAAGTAGTACTAAAGAACTTGTGGTATTGACAGTTCCATTTTACAACTTTCCATCTAGAGCACTACAACGGAGATATCTCAGACCTCAGATTTTTATCCATTATAACTATCAATACATTGGGTATCACGTTAACCAAGTTCTAGCATGTAGGTTGTAGCACGTCGATATAAAATTAAGAAGGTTCGCTGTGGAACCGACTTGAATTACAAAACATAAAACAGTGGGTCTGACACTACCGCTGCCTTAAAATAACCCCAAAGAAGTAAGGTAAGCATCATCGTATTGCATCGGCTGAACCAGCAGCAAGTAGTTCATCCTCTACCTGTCAAACACTAGCAGCATAAATAAACTAAGGCGGCAAAGCTGGACGTCCTCTATACACATACTGTTGAAGTCACAAATGCCCAATGGTAGCAACCAAGGTCCAACAATTATACTCAAGTATTCACTAGCAACTCAGTAAAAGCAGGCACCGAGGGCGTTCCTAAAAACTGAAGTAGTCAATAGCAATTAACAAGTGAGCCTAGGCATACGAGGCGGCGTGGCCAGACAAGGGAAAGCGCGAGATGATCCTGTATCACACACATCCAAGGTACCACATTGGCTAGTCTGCTATGATACGAAACCCCAAGCTCCAGTAAACATGTGCTACTCCATGCATCCCGCTTCAAATCGTCCAGCACAGGCTGCTACTCATCTGCTACGCAGCTTAGTTCATCAGATGAGCACAGATCCAGAGTTGCCCGACCGCTCAAACAGCAAGCAGCCGACACTACCCACAAAACGTAATCGCCAACTCGACCCGCGCGAATCCGCATCTCCCCACCGCATCCCGCTCCCACGCTCAGATCCAGCACGGCAGGAACCGAAGCAATGGCGGATCCCAGACGCAAGCAAAAAAAAAACTACGCGGATCGGAAACAGCAAAGCACGGCCCGAGATCTACGCGCGGGGAGGAAGCTTCACGCAGCCACGCAGGCCCGTGCCGACGGCGCGAGACGGCTAGGGTGGTGGCGGCGGGGGTAGAGCGAGGCTCACCGCGAAGGGGTTGACGTCGTCGTCCTCGAAGCCGTTGCGGCCCCTCCCCGCCATGGTGCGCGGCCGGTCTCCTCCTCCGACGGCGGCAGCGGGCAGCGGGACGTGGTGGCGACCAAGCGGTGGTGCTTCGCTCGCTGCGCGTCTCGACTTGCGTTGCTTTCTACTGGTACGGGGAAAGGGAAACGCGGTTGCTACGCGTGAGGTAGTCCATGACAGGTGGGCCCGGGAATGGGAGACGCCAACCTGGCCGTACGGTGCGGTGCTGTGTTGGTGACCTTTTGGTGTGGTGTCCCTTTCGGTCGCGAGCAAACTGGGATCGCAGGTTATCTTTCTTTTCCTACGCGGCTACCCTCACGCTATTTGCATCGGGTTTTGCCTTGGATTTGGATCAAAAACAACTTGATCGATAATTGCATCTTAAACTGCTGTTTTTCGATGTTGATGATCTCGTGTTTATTGGTCAAAAGGATAGTCGAAATTAGGCTCCCCTATCTTCATCCCTCCCCCGCTGTCGCCGGTTTCGTCGCCTAGGCAATGCCTCGGTGACACGATGGCGGCGGAGCTTCCTCAATCTCCCGGCGGTGGCACCGATCTCATGGCGACGGTGCCTGCACATGCCTTTGTAGGGATTGTGGCGTGGGGCAGCGGCGGCCAGCAGTTCCCGGCGAGCCTCCTTCGGCGATTGACGATGGGCGTGGGTGGCAGCGGACAGTTAGTAGGGCCTGGTCAGGCCGACCAATTTGCCATGCCTGCTGCATTACGTCATCACTGACGGCTGCACGCGGTGGAAATCTTGGGCTACTTCCACCGTTCCACGGCATGAGGATGTCCTGGGCAGCGGCTCCTGACATGATGGTGTTGGTCTCCTCCTTCACCTGAGGTGGTCGACCAGTTTGCAATGAGCTGGGGAGGCAAGGCTGTCGGTGAAAACCAAGCCCTCACTACAGTCATAGCAGGTGATGGCGGTGTGTTGCGTCGTTACCTTGATAAAGACATCGCTGGTTGCAGCCTACGTTTTACTCAATCGTGTTGTTTCAGAGGAAACCCCAGATCTGAGTATCCCAGATCGGACCATGGGGACTCTGCGTCGTACTACTTCTTGAGGCATCGTTTTTGAATCAATTGTTGACGGTGGTGGTCTGTGGTGGAGTGGTGTGCATCTACTGCGTAGAGAACAACGAGTCTCGGTGGCGTGGGGCAGCGGGAACTCAGTAACTTTCGCGGTGTGATGGACTCGCGCAGGGTGGGGGTGTCATCTGGCGGCATCGATGGCAGGCCCCGGAAGGACTATGCAAATCTTTGTCCTGAAGATGGACGAGCGGTTGATGGAGGTGATGGCTTTTGTAGCATGCGCATGAGGTGCTCGCTAAATAGTCTACTAGACCGGATGAGGCTCCTATTTCGCTTGAGGCTGTCTTTGGGGTATGCAATGTTCCCGACTTCTAGCTGATGAGAGTTTTTCTTTGTTTTCAGGGAATAAGACCATGTTGACATGATCTTCACTATCGGGCGTGTAGGTATTGCGTGGGGTGCATTTGGGTATTTTGATGTGTGTTTTTATCATAGTTTAAAATAGCCGGCTATTGGAAATAGCGGCAGCATTTCTGGCAGCTATGAAAGGCTATAGCTAAGCTATAGCGGCTAAATCATCCATTTAGCGGTTTTGCTAATTCATGGGAAAAAATCAAAATTTATATGTATCTGTATCAACAATTCACAAATTTGATAATTTATTGGCATTAGGCATAACGTATTAACACGGTTACATAAAAAGCTATGAATAAGACACAGTTCGGTCCACATATTACAACATTATAAGTAGCAACAATTTCCAGTTTTCCTTTTTTCCTTTTCTTTCCCACTATATTTACAACATTATAGCCTTAGCGGCTATTTTTTTACCTGTTTTTGGGGCTAATAGCGGGTTTTCGAGGCTAATAGCGGATTATCCCGTCTTAGCCTTTGAAGGGCATAGCCGTAGCGGCAGGTCCCTCCGGCCAGCTATAGCCGGCTATAGCCGGGCTATAGCCGGCTATTTTAAACTTTGGTTTTTATCATACCTTTATTGGACAAATCTACAAAAGAGTCGTATGCATCTCTTTTGATGCACAAATACAAGCGGCCTTGTACACTGAAAGCATAACTTGTACCTAGACCCGCAAAAAAAACTTGTACCTAGACTAGATGGTTGGAATAAAAATGTCTCAAAAATAACGCAGGTTTTATAACTAGCATTTGCATGGTTTTATTTAAGGAATAATTAGTCAATTTGAAGATTATTGACGGATGGTCCCTGGAACATCGTATGACCTATAATATGATGAACATCTTCCATCAAACTAGTCATTATTTTGTTTACACGCCTACAAATGGTGGAATGTTTTTGGTGTAGAAATTATAATTTAAGAGTGCCCCTTGTTGTTATGTTGATCTTTCATGACGTGGTAATGCATAATAAGACGAGATGCAAGTGTTAAAAGCTTTTGATTTGCTCACAAGGTCATCTATAGATTTAGTAGGAAATCCGCGAAATCTCAACTTGGGCATCTAAAGCCTCCACCCCATCCCATACTAGGCCTGTTTGTTTCTCAAATTGGTGGCCTACATGGAGTTTGAGTTCCCATTTTAATTCCTTGGGTTGATATCGATGAGGTAGCCGATATATGCAGAGAGACAAGTGGGAAAGATGACACATGTAAGGAGAGGTGCCACAAAATCAGAGACATGATTTTTGGGGTGCTCTTTGAAAAATATAACCGCATGGCAGTGCCAATATGTCATGCGTGTAAGTGAAAGCTAATGCAGCGTTGATATGACCTCAGATGGCATGCTTAACAAACTTTTAGGATTCACATGTGCTTTTTATAGTTTTGGGACTAACTTAGCACCCATCAAGCAGTTTAAGGACTTGTGGTACACTATACTCTTTGTTTAGTGCCACTTCTTGTGGTTAGCTTAGTTATGGAGAGAGTCGCGTGTCAATGACCATGATGTCCTTTGCTTCTAATTGGTTCTTTAGATCCTCTTAGAAAATACAAGATACTCACGGTCAACTTAAGCTAAGGCCTTTGGTTGAAAAACTAAGAATTTGAAAATTGTAGATTAAAGTGGGCATCATGCATTCCTAAATTCTACAAGACTACATAAACCCCATGAATTCCTCTCAATAGATGTTTAATGCTTAGATGAATAACTAGAGTCTCTTCCAAGAGGTTTGTATGCATGGGTGAAATTTTTCACATACAATATAGTGCTAAAAATAATCACCAAAATATCTCTCTATGAATTACATTCTGACAAACATCAAACAACACACATATTAACTACTTATAAGAAACAAAAACCCTAAAATTATCTAGGACCTAGAAACATTAGGATAGGAAAAGCATAGAAATAGGAAATCATAGGATTGGAATGTCATGCTTAATCCTGTGTGAAGATGAAATTTGTTTGATTGTAGCAAAGAAATTTGTCTTGAGGTATGACCTAATTTTTTTCCTGTGATATTTACACTACAAGATTCCTATATAATTAGATCATATGGTATATTTTCCTATGAATCAAACAACTTATGCAGGAAATTTTTCATAGAATCCAAATCCCTAAAGAATTCTATAAACCAAAGGAGCCGTAGGCATGTTTGATTTGCAAGTTTCCAAAAACCCAGAAATAGGAAAACAGAGGGATTGCAATGTCGTGTCTATTCCAATCATACCAAACCAAAGTTTGTTTGGTTCACCACATGAAAAGCAAAAAAGAAAATACAAATGAAGTCGGAGTGGATGTTAAATTTGCTATGCAATGTTGTAGGGCAAATGATTTCCTTAGAAAAAATCTTGTGTGATTTAATCCTGCAAATCGAACAAATACCATAGCAAAAATTTCAAAGATTTGTAGATCCTCCAAAAGTCACTACAAAACTCCTTCGAATCAGAGAGGCCCTAGTTGGCAGTGCACCCTTTACACGTTGTCAAACAGGTCACTAATACGTACTGGCTTCCACATGACCTGATCAGTATTTTAAGCTCACACATCAGATCAGAAGGCAGAGCTAATTGGAGCTCAGCCCTTTTGACTCCCGGTCTCCCACCACTGCTCGTCCTCGGCTCCTCTGCTCGCACAAATCAAAGCACATCGGAGGGAAACCCAAAGCCACTCACTCCCCAGGGCAGTCTCTTCCATTCCAACTGCAAGAAGCAAGGAGGCCAGCCTACAGTCTCTTCCTGCTCCACCACCAACCAGCTCGTGCTCGCGCGGAATGACAGCCTAGGTAAGCTCGGCGAGAAGCAAGGAGGACAGTGGAGGCATGGGCTGCTGCGCCAGCAAGAAGCTCAGCGAGCCGCCGGGCGCGGCCGGGGAAGAACACCGGAGGAAGGTCGTCGAGGCCCGCGACCTGCCGCCGCCGGAGGAGGAGAAGGTCAAGGAGGTGCTCTCGGAGACGCCCCGCGTCAAGCCGCGGCCCAAGCCCAAGCGAGTCGCTGGCGCCGTAGTGGCGCCGGCGGCGGAGAAGGCCAACCCGAAGGACGGCGTTGCCAGGGCAAAGGACGGTGGTGGCGACAGGGTCCGCAGGGCAGCGCGGCCTGCGCGTTCCCTCGAGGAGAAGTCGGAGGCGGCGTCCGAGTCGTCGGCCGCGACCACGGCGACGGGACCCGACAGGTCGCCGTCGAAGCCGCCCAGGTACAGGCAGGGTGCCACGTCCGGCGAGCCCAGGCGCGCCAGGCGGGACCGCAACGCCGCCGCTGTTCCTGGCGGGCGCGCGTCTCCCTCGCCGCCGCCTCCGAGGCGCGACCCTGGACGGAGGTCGCCGTCGCCGGCGGCGAAGCGGTCGTCGCAGGACCAGCGCCGCGAGGCCGCGGCCTCCTGCGCTCAGCGGAAGCCGCCTGTGCCCGCGAGGCCGTGCGGCCGGAATCCAACGCCGAGGCGTGCGCAGGAGGCGCCAACCCAGCCAGCGCCGGCGCTGGCACTGTCACAGGGCTCTACGCACTGCGCGTCGCCACCTACACCGCAGGCACCGGTGCAGCAGGAGGATGCTGCCTCCTGCGGCGATGGCGTCGACGGAGCCGGCGACGGCGAGGGGAAGGAGTCGTTGGAGAACCCCCTGGTGTCCATGGAATGCTTCATCTTCCTGTAGCACCAGCTAATCGGCAGGTAAGTACTGCATTGTTACCGTTAGGAGTAACCAGGTTCAGGAGTGACATTTAGGCAACCCCGTCGGTAATTTTGTCCGTCCTGTACATGTTAGCGCCGCGCGCCGTCTGGTTGAAATCCGATGGCTTGGCTTGTTTGTGCTGCCATGGTTGATGTAATCTGTAGACTGTAGCTCTGTAATCACTGCATATGCATAGCTCTGTAATGAACTGCATATCTCTTTCCTTCCTAGTACATTAACTCGGTTCTGCAGATCTGGAGTTACCACTTGTGTGCGATCCTATCCATGGACCATTGCCGCTTCTTCCTCGATGGTCCATCACGATGAGTTCGCTTCGGCATTCAATGGCGCTTCCGCATTTGCGCATGCAGCTCAATAACTCTGCTCAACGGCATTGCATTTGCAGCGGCACACCAACGGTGCGAGGGAAGGGCAATTGTATCGAGCTGTGCCTGTAGTGCTTGCTCTGTTGGTCCAGATCCATGGTAGTTGTGTCGATTGTCGTCGGCTAATCTATTTTGTAACAGAGGAAGTAGGCGACAGGCATCCATCGTGGAGTGGATCCATGGCAGAAAGTGTTTGGCGCGCGTTGCTGTCTTCGGCTCTTCGCTCACGCACGCGCCGGCGCGCGCACGACGCTCGAACCCGCGACGCGATGGTGTCCGTGGCCGGGACCGGGAGGGACGGCATCGGCACGCGCGCGACAGGAACGGGGACCGGCAAGGCTCATGTTCATGGGGGGCCGCCGCTAGCCACCTTTTCGCGCCACCGCCTACTGCTCCACGCTGTTTGACGTGCGCGCCCACCACCGCCGCGCCCAGCGGCGCACGCCGCCTGTCGGCCGCTCGCCGTTGTCGCCACGCCCGTGGCCGTCCCTGCACCGATTATTTTAACAAGGCTGCCCTGTGCTGGCATGGCATGGCATTCCCCCTTTGGCCAGGAACGAGTTCTTTTCAAGGTGTACGGGGAGATCGCGGCGGATCTCACGGCCGGAAACGGTAGGGGACGTGCCCGTGCGGCGAGTGCGCAGTGCGCACTGCGCAGCGGCCCCGATGCGAGGCCGGCCGGCGTGCTGCGAGGCTGCTGTGCTTTCTGCCGCCACCGCCCACCGGGACGGGGCCAGCTTTTGAGCCTTCGCAGTTCCTCGATCTTCGACGTTGGGCAAAAGGCAGACGCTCGCACGCCGACATGCGAGCAGTGGCATGGGCCATGCATGGAGCTCTCCTCAGGCTCCCACTTTTCACGAGTGCGGAGTACGTTGCAGCTTTCGGGTACACTGGTCGGCCGCTTCTCGGAATCTGGGATACAGCAACCGTTATGTTCTACAGTAGATGTCAGCAGGTCTTCTTCTTCATCTGCCCGTCACCTCTCCTCAAGGGAAGCTCCCGCCTGAATATATCGAGCCTATCTTAATAGTAGTGCAGATGCACAAAGTTTAAAAAGAGAAAAGAAAACTAAGAAATAAAAGTCCTGCCACAGTATCCCAGGTCTAGCAACAGCAGTACATCCACCACCAAGACAACATCTGAAATACAGACTCTCTAGTAGCGATGCCTCTAAGAAGAAACACCAGCACCATCGTCGCTCGATCAAAAATCTTAGGTTTTCACCCTGAAAATAGTCCCGCTCTCAAAATAAGATGTATCGAGCCTATCTATTTATCCACGATAAAAAGATGACATGAAAAACGTGACTCAGCGACCAATTGCTCGCCTTCCACTCGCCAATACTTTGCGCTTGTCTCTGCGCCACCATCAATATTGGCCGCTTGTAGTTCTGCATCGACATCAATGCTATGACCACTTGAACTCATGCGACGACGACACTAATGTCACAGCCGCATACACGTCCTTCTCCCAAAACTAAAACCATTGCCACTTCTATTAGACCTTGCTTCCCGAACTAGCAGTGCGATAGGCAAGCCCTGGTCGTGGAAGAAGAGCCGCAAGCTCGTCGAAACATGGTCGCGGTGCATTTGCTCGTGCGCGCGGCGTCGCCTCATCGCCAACGCGAGCACAACCGCCGCTGGTACGTCCTCGTGGATGTGGCGTGGTCGTTGTATGAGATGATGTCACATGCTCCTGCCATCTTGTGCTAGCGCCTCCAACACCATCGACTGCACCTCCTGCGTTGCAGCGAAATCGGCCATGACTGGCCCTGGGTGCCCTGTTGTCGCCTATCTACATCAAGATTGACGATGACTAATATAGGCCAGCGCAACCCCTAGTTACGAGCTAGGCTTTAATTTATTTTTATTTATGTATTTTCCATTTTTTTGCTATATGTAAATTATAATTTTAATGTATAAAATGGTCACTAGGTTTGCCCCGCCCCAAACGGTCAAAGGGACACGTCACATGTTTGTCAGCGGGCCAACCCAAACAAATTATAACACATACATTTGGGACCTCTTTGATTCGCACGATTTCAAATACGGAATGCACATGTGCAAACACATAAGATTGTGAAAGCACAGGAATTTACGAAATTGAGTGTTTGATTCTTATGAATAGAAAAACACAAATATCATTAAACTCATAATTAAATTATGGTTAAAATAAATTTAATGGAAAAATTAGGCTATCATCATACAATTTGTGACCTTTACCCCACCATTCTTGGTGCATAGAAACGTTAAAAAAGAGGTTTGAGTGGAATGTAGGATTTCTTTGCTTCTGTTCAAAACCTAAATCAAAGATTTGTTTTTTCCCTTATTTCTATGTTTCTTCTTCAGCAGATTCCCCCCCCCCCCACCCCATTTCTATATCTTCATGCAGCATTCCTACAAATCAAAGAGGCCTTCCTATGAATTAAAGAGGCCTTTGTTGTCCGAAATGGGCAGGTCCGTTTGAGATGCTTAAAGCAAACCCACGAAGTATAAGCATGCTCTAAGGATATCTCCAAATGGTCACATGTCCGTATACGTCTGGGCCTTTCTTCGGCGGTAGAAACGCATTTTTGTAACTACATGGGCCTTACCATGCTTTAATTAAGGAGAAGAGAGAAAAATATCTTTTGTGTGGCCACCACTGACCAGCACATGGCCTAACCTGCATTAAAGGAGGAGACAGAGGGCTTGCCGCATATTTAGACCGGGTTTGCATTGCGTCTAGCCGCTAAAGCGCATTTTTTATCCAACTAGACGCAAACAGACTCCTTTGATCCGTTTAGATCTCGCCCCGTTGGAGATGGTTGGAGACGCCTAACGCAAGATCGCAAGAAAGAAAGTACAGAGCAGGTTGGTGTTCCATGCAGCCCACCAAGAATTCTAGCAGGAAAGCCCTTTAAGCCCACAAGGCAGCTACCTGAGAGAATTTAACAATGTGGTAGCCAGCACAAAGGGCAAAAGACAACTTCAACAAATCTATTCTCAAGTTTATTTTGTTGCAAGGAATTTATTCTCAAGTTAAACAAAGAAATCCAACCGAGTTATCCATACAAACACACACGAAAAAAAAAACATCCATCGCAAGTCCAGACCCGAGTCTTCATCCTCTGCCTGTCAACGGAATTGACAGATTTCCTCTTTCCTCTTGTTTATGTCTCAAGAGTCCTTGACCACGACCAGATTTACCCAGCAAAAACCGTGCTGGGACTTGTCCAACAAAAAAAGCTCTTATGCGGCTGCTGCAGACTCTGCCCACTTGTTGACCACCTCTTTCAGTTGGTCAAAACCCTGAAATGCAAGAGACAGGTAAAACAGTCAGTAAAAGCCAGTTCCGGAGTAACAAAAGCACTACGGCAAGTGTTCTGGTTTGTTGTGGCCTTGGGGGGAACAAGCACACACTAGCACCTAGAAGCTATTGTCACCACATCTGATTCTGGAATGGCATTTTCCAGTATCAAACTAAACATTCAGGTGCAGTCAGACAGTAACTCTGAATTTATATCCACGTTCATGCAGTGCTCATATTGATGAGAGCTACCTCATGAGAAGTTGCAATTTAACAATCAACCTCCGTTCGCACATATAAGAAGTTTTCGCAGGCTAATTTTTTTCGAAATGGGGTAGCCCCAGCCTCTGCATTAATTGGTAGGCTAAATGGCCTACCAAAACGTCTTTCATTATAGAACAGAGGCAATAGCTGTTTTCTACCAATTATCAAGCAGCACCAGAAGAAAGGTGCACTGCAGTTGAAATGTGCTCCATTCCTAGATCACTAACTGTCATAGTATTTGGAGAACAAACTCACCATTCGGTTTGTGAAGGTCCCAAAAGATTCGCCTTCCTGACGTGTGCTGTGCCAATAGGAAAACAGTGGTTCCAAAACCTTCTCAATATCTTGAAGCTTCACTTTATTCATAAACGTTTCTGCCAAGGTGGTCTGGTTGGGTGTTCCTCCAAGCCAAATCTACGGTCACAGTAAGGAAAAGCTCAATCGACATGAAGTAAAATATACAATCACACATGAAAAAACAAAAAAAGAAAGTAACAAATTTGCCTAAACATGACAAATATTTCAACATAGTTTTTTTTTACCTGGTAACTGTTTGGGCCATCACCAACGAAACCAACCTCTGCCATGTATGGTCTGGCGCATCCATTAGGGCAGCCAGTTATTCTCACCACTACGGACTCCTCTTCCTTGATGCCAACCTATTAAGCAGGCAACATTATCTCAATTCCCAAGTGGCAAGACAGGTAAAAACTTTGCACAGTATATTCTGAAGTCCGAAGCTGACTTTTGACAGGATGACAGATGAATACCTTGTCGAAAACTGCTCTGATTCGTTTAAGAATTGGTAGGATCCCTCGTTCAGCTTCTGTTTGTGCTAGAGGGCACAGAGGTAAGGCAGGACACGCCATGGAGGTTATGTTCAGGAGATCAACATCCTTCGGTTCCTACAGACATGAATACCAACCTTTTAGTGGGCAGAAAAAAAGTACGTTGTTAAACAGACAATATATACAGAAAAAACTTCGCAATTTTTTATTTTTATTTTTTCAATGTGAGTAATAATAAGATACAGCAAGGAGAACTGCCAGATAAAAAAATTTACAGGGACCTAAATCAACTAAAAAGGTGTACAATCCACATTACAGGACAGTGGTATGGTATGGAGAAAAGAAATCTTACCAACAGACCAGCTTGAGCAAGAGCTGCAGTGATGGGTTCTCTCCATGCCTGTTCAACCCCACATAAGATAAGATTTTGGTTTGGGGTAATGCTAACATCCAAGTTGTACTTCTCAATAATCTCCCGCAGAGTTTTCTTTACTTGCCCGCCGAGACGACCATTGTCAACATGCACTCCATAGAATAATTTACCATCACCCTGAAATAGACAACAAAGAGAAAAATAAATGAAAACCAGAGTTTCAGAAATAAGCATTGAAAATAGATCTTGTGAATGAATTAGCATTTAACAAATATGGCAGGAATAACCGAACACTCCTTTGTACAGTATATGACAGCGAGAACGTATATAAATGTGCAAGTCATGTCAACATTGCAGTACCGAGGGAAGTTTGTTTTTAATGATGAAAATGGAAAACTATTTAGTAAAAAAAATTACGTGCTCTCCTTAAACAAGATAAGTAATCCCTTTTCAAAAGTCATTGCTAGTCTTAGATACATTGTCATGGAATTATACCTGTTCCTGCCAGCCAAGGTAGCTGTTGAATTGCCATTCTGGCTGTGGACGGAATTCTTCAAACTTCTTTCCATAATATTTTTCAGCTTCTGCCCGAAACTTGTCAATTCCCCAACGGTCAAGGAGATACTTCAATCTGCTGTACCTGCGGTCATCTCTTCTTCCATTATCCCTCTGTGTGACAACTATTGCCTTTATAGCATATAATATATCCTCCTTAGGAACATAACCAAGTGGATCAGCCAGTCGAGGGAATGTGGTTTCCACTCGGTGTGTCCTTCCCATGCCACCTCCAACCTGAAAAATAGGGATGGCAAACGTGAGGGATAAATTTAAAAGATAGGCTTTGGTATAACGAATTGCATGTGCAGCAGAATTTTCTGAGGCCCTTACATAGAGGTTAAAGCCAACAGGCTCTCCCGCGCTATCCGAAACAACAACAACACCGATGTCATTGGTCAGAATATCAACCGAGTTATCACCACCAACTGTGACGGCAATCTTGAACTTCCTGGGCAGGTACTGGGTTCCGTAGATAGGTTCAGGGGAATCAGGGAAGTTTGTTCCATGTGAGTTGTCATTCCGGGCAGCCGTGACCTCAGGAGGTTCTTCCGCCGACATAATCTTCTCCCCATCCACCCACAGGTCATAGTAAGCACCCGACTGCGGCGCAAGAAGCGCCGCAATGTTCTCCGCCGTCTCCTGCGCAAACAGGACATCCTTTCTCACATACGGCGCGGCAGGCGCAAGCACGTTCCTGTTGAGATCCCCGCAGGCACCCAAGGTCGACCCCATGTTCTTGATCACGGTGCTGATGACGGTCTTGAGGTTCTTCTTGAGAACGCCGTGCAGCTGGAACGTCTGCCTGGTCGTCAGACGGAGCGTCCCGATCCCGAACTCGTCGGCCAGCGTGTCCATGGCCAGGTAGGTCTGGTTGGGGACTTTCCCGGAAGGGTTCTTGGTGCGGAGCATGAAGGAGTAGTTCTTCTGCCCGCGGACCTCGCGGTCGCTCTGCTGGTAGCTCCCGTGGAACTTGATGAGCTGCACGGCGTTCTCGTTGACGTTCGGAGCGTCCGAGACCAGCTCCTCGTTCAGAGGGTACCGGAGGAAGTTGCTGTTCTCCTTGATTATCTCAACCTTGCTTCGCTTGACTGTGGCGTCTTTCTTCAAAGGCTGCACGAACGGCAAAAGGTTTAGAACAGAACAAAATCATTTCTAGTGAGCAACTATCATATAGTCTCTCGGTTCCGGATTATAAGATGTTTTGAATATATCAATGCGGACAGCATACGGACTGAAAAGAGCGAACCGACACACCGAAAATGCATCTAGATACGATTCAGAAAAAAAAAACTAGTAGTAGAACATCTTATAGTTTGGAACGGGCTGATGGGAACTGACGATATAATCAAACATCACAGGGGTAACTGACTAAGACATAGAATCCTATATGGGCTAATTTAAAATGAATTTATGCCCACTGAATGACATAGGCAGTGTCTGTGTGTTGGCCTGAGTGATGGGAATTTTGAAATCAACACTGGCGAGGGGGACTGGTTTGTTTTCACACCAGTGTTTAGCCACGATAGAACAAACCAAAACATCGATGCTGATACATATTATTTGGAAATCTAATCGAATCAATTTCAGGAACCCACTGTACCATAAACTGTCCCTAAAAAACTAATTCCATTCCAAACGCCCAAACCTGAAAATCTCGCCCCAGAAAACGGCTGAACCCTAAACTGGAACGACAGCCATTCCACCAACCACAGAACTCACCGCGGAGACTGCGCGAATGCTGGCCGCCGATGCGTTGCCGCCGCCGCCAGCCGGCGACGCCCCGGGCGGCGCCACCCTGAGGGGCCGCCCGAGCATCCGGGACCTGGGCAGCTGCGCCGCGCCGCCGAAGCCGTGGAACTCGGCGCCGCCCACCGCCGACATGGCCGGGGCAGGAATCGGTCGGAGCCTGGCGTCTGGGGAGATGCGCGTGCGGAGTGAGAGCGAGCGATAGAGATTTTTGTTGCTGCGGGCTGCGGGCGCTTCGCAGGGTCGAGGGGGCGTGACGACGGGCCGCGGGGCTTTATGGGTGCGGCCACGACCGCCCTGGCCCACTGACAAATTCGAGGGGAGAATACGTTTGCGTGCACCGGGTCTATCGTAGACCAGACCAACGACACGGTCGGCTGAACTGGCATGTGGGGCCGGATAGTTGCCGGGTGCATGCACTTGGTCCAGGTGCGTGCTGGTGAGGTTAAGAGGTAAAAACGGGATCGGCTGCGGCGAGCATCACACCTGACGACTGTGGCGGCCACACGTCTACCGCGATCGGCTGCCAGGTGGGCCTCCTGCCAAGCCGGCCCCACATGTCGGTGGCGCATGGGACGCACGCCCGTGGCCGCCGAGCGCCGGGCTTGTATATTCGCAAGGAGGCGGCTCGGCTCCAAGATGCGCGACGGGTGGGGCTCTGGATTGACCCCGGTTCGTTCGTGTGGGTACGTTGAACCTGGACGTCTTTTTCCGTGAGAAAAAGCTCGATTCCCCACGCACCCTGTGTAGGCGGCTGGTAGCAGCAGCCGCACCGCACGATGTGAGGTCAGATATGAGATCAGGCAAAGACAATCTTGTCTCCGAATCTCGTGTGGCCTGTGGCCTGTGTGGCTGCCTCTGTTTCTAGTGCGACAGTGGCCCCTGCTCTCCGATAATTACGCTCAAGCCTCTGTATCGCATCAACAGTGACATGGTCGGACACGAAAAAATACACTACCACCAGCTCAACGCAAACACGTACGTTCGGCATCCAAATATTTCTGCTTTGCTCTAATAGTACAGTATATAGCTTCGCTCGTGGATAGGCCAAAGACCTCGGAATTTTCTGGTCTGTTTGGGGAGGGGCAAATGCACCAGCCAGATCTATTTGGTAGCGCTGGCTAGTTATCTTTTTTTTCCCCTTTCCATTTCACATAATCATACATTTGAATGAAAACCAGTAATGTGGTTTAAAACCAAAAAATCTTCAAATAGTTTACAACCAAATAAACATCACATAACGGAAGCAAACTGCTTCCAAACATCATCAAAACTCTTCTTCACTCGTTGATCGACAATAGCCAGGAAGCGTCGGCAACATTTGGCTCTCGCTGTTAAACATTGCTGGTCACTACATCAGCATAACTTATACATCGATTCAAGACATGTGGTCCCGCTCATGCACGTGTACTCACCAGCAAAATAGCAGCAGGGCATTTTTAGTAAGGAGTGAAGCCGATTTTACCGGCTACATGGGTCTTGCATTCAATGTACGAGCCGTGGTCCCTCACGCCATCGAGAATATGCAGGAACAACTTTCTTGACAGTTGAAAGCGGCGCCCGAATATGTGCTCGAGGAAGAGTGTATTGATACGGTGGAGTCTTTGAAGACACACGGATATTGCCAGCTTAATTTCATGGCAATTGCCTCTTGTTGCCCTCATGTACGAGGGGGTTGCCACGACCATCATTAGTTTGGTATCACCATCATAGTCATCCTCCGATGATGTATCGATGTCATTCTAGTAGAAAAACTCGATCGATCTACTATCCATCTATGTACAAAATGACACAATGGTCATATAAGGGTCAATATGTCAATATCTATACCTCAACTTCGGTCGCACAAATGGCCGAACATGTCGCGACGACGCAACTGGTGGGTGGGTCCGAGCCGTCGGATGGAGAAGTGGACCTGTAATGGCGGCGACAAGTATGCACAACAACGCTAGCAACATGCCCGACCTTCGACGAGCACCGATCGAAGCATACGACATCGACAAACTCGACGGGTGGCACATGCGGTGGTGTTGAAGTAAAGAGGGAGGTGGTAGATTTGGGTGTGGAGTCGTATGTCTGCCACTGGCTGGCAGCCCGTGGAGGCCAAGTGGGGCACGCGTGCGTACACGGGTGACAAGCGAAAGACATGCCGCCGAGCGGATCGGCGAGTTCTCCGCCGATGGCGGGCTTGATGAAGCTTGGTGGCGAAACCTCCTTGTCGCCTGACTCGATTGATGATGATGGTCTTGAGAAATCGGAATCGGCCGCTAACGGTCCCAAAAAAACGGTGCCGTCAGGCAATGCGATCCTTCTTTCCCGACGCGGAAGTGGAAGCTCCCGAATGTCATCTCCATCGACTCCTCCAGATCGGCATATGCATGCAAACGGGCGGGAGGTGAGGAACAAAATCGACAAGATCAGGTTTGGCCTGTTTACCTCCGTCCATCATGTTGCTTGATGTCGACGATGTTCACGATGCCATTGAGATCACCTCATTGTCGCCTCTAATCCCCACGGATGATGCCAATTGACAAGGGATTAACTTGTCAATGCCTACATATTGTAGACTTGGGTTTTCGTAGAAAGTAGAGGGCAAGTAGATCTCGAAGATTCAGCCGAAAAAGGTGCTCGACTATGAAAAACTAGGGTTATGTTGACAATGGATTCGATCCTTTCTTTTACCCTCGGCTCCCCTTTATATAGGAGGTGGAGCCGAGGCTTTCCGTGTCATACAAGTTACAAACTCCGGGAGACTATCGAAGTCCTTCCCGTACAATTACATGACTCCTTATTCCTAATCTATCTTCCATATCAACAGTTATTGGGCTTCCGGGCCTTGAAAGCTTCGGGTCGTAGGCCTCCAAATATCCTCGGGTACCTTTAGGGATGTAAATGGTACGGATAATTTCCGCTCCGAATCTGCATCCATATCCGTTTTTGAGGATATGGTATGAATTTTTAGAAATCCGCCGGATATGGATACGGATGCGGATAGTAATCAAGCGGATATCCGACGGATATGGTATTATTGGTACTATCCGACGGATACGGATTATCCGCCATTTTTTGCGGATTATCCGAGGTCTACAAAGAGGATAATCCGAGAAGATTAACCCAACCCTAAATATTTAGACAATATAGTTAGTTTATCGGTCAAAATATGTATGC
Source organism: Lolium rigidum (assembly GCF_022539505.1). Lineage (NCBI taxonomy): Eukaryota > Viridiplantae > Streptophyta > Magnoliopsida > Poales > Poaceae > Lolium > Lolium rigidum. Next base: position 244,970,352 of record NC_061511.1, read on the forward strand.
TATTAGTACGCAAATTGCTTTGTTGTACGAAATAGTGTGTACATTTAGCTATATTCTATAATTACAAGCATATTTTACATAGAAAAGCATACTTCTATTTTTTATGTGTATATTTTCTTAATAATCCGTTTCCGATCCGAGTTCGGTCCGAATCCGCTCCATATCCGTAATCCGATATAATCCGCATCCAAATCCGCATCCAACCATTATCCGCTCCGATCCGAATCCGTTACAAAAATATGGTAAAGGATATGATAAGAGCAATATCCGATCTGATCCGATCCGTTTACATCCCTAGGTACCTTATTCGGCAGACCCATTTGGGGATGCCTATGTCAACGGGCACTATCTTGTAAATCCTCATCCAGACGCTGCAACTGAGCATCGCCACCACCGCCGCACGGGCGGGACCGCACAAATGTCATCATGGAGGTGGCCCACACTTTCTGGGAGGACATGCAGTCTGTGTCATGGCCAGATGCGCACCTCCCTCACGGGTAATATCTGAACAGGTCCAGGTCCCTATGTCAACTGTGCCGAAAGAAGGGACGACACGCCGCTCCCAGGTCCACAACCGACAAGCTCTCCTCCCGCCAGATATACGAGATGGCCCCACCCCGCCATGTGGCACAAGTGGATCGAGCTAGATGATGACATGTGGAGGAGGAAAAAAAGTTTTATTTGTTCATATACATTTGTGTTTTCGAGAAATATATTCTCTGCAACTTGTGCAGGAGGAAAAAAAGTTTGCGTACAATCCAAAAGTAATAGTTCATGAAGATCAAGATAATGCCCGTGCGGTCCGAAATACACATGTGATTTGTTCAACAGTGAGAAACATAAAAAATAAATAAGAAAACGAAAATAGAACAAAGGTTATCAACCGGTCCACCATGCAGGAGTGCGCCGACGTGTTGTACAGACAACACTTAAGGCTTCAAATAGGATTCTCCTCTGTTAAGCTTTGTGGCTTAAGGATTCATTGATTAGATTAGCGTACTACGGGCCAACAATTAACTCATATTTAAAACAAAATAAAATGAGGTTTGATGCAATACTAATCCCCGTCATATTTTTCTAAGCGTTAATTCCTGTCATATTGGACTAGCGCGCATCATGTTTATATCATCAACGCAAACAACCTCCTCCGCAATGCGTGGAGCCATAATAAACTCCACATGTCTTGTCTTGCTCCACGAGTGGCCTTCATGGCTGACATGTGACATGTGGAGTCCGAGGCGTATGGCAATATGACAAGAAACAAATCGATAACCTATCTTTTGAGGGGTCTTTTTCAATCACAAATTCACAATGCATTCTAAAGATGGTTTCAACTTTTTGTGTGATGGGCCGCTCATGCGGCATCATAGTACCTTTAAGGTTGTTTTTTGGACGACCTAGAAGGCAACAATAAAACCATAAACACGAATGCCAATGAGTCTACTCTTGTCGGCCTTAGGTTACACTAATGTTTAGAACCCCAAGGTGCCAACAAGTTTCCTCCACCTTAATCTTTGGAAGGATATAAGTAGGAAGGGGTGGGGGTGGTGCAGGGGAGGGGTGATGGTCGTCTCCGCACATTACAAGTGTGCCAACAAAAAGGATCATAAGGGAAACAAACCCTTGATGGTTTCGATTGTCTCCGACCTAGCTATTTCATCGGTCTTTAAACAAATGGTAGTTGACCCAAGATTCTAGTTGTGGATGTAGGGATCTCAAGAACCTCAAAGGGCACCCGTCTTATTGGCTAGGCCGGCAAATCTTGCAGATGTCATCAAGATCGAGACCTTCACATTTGATTGTGTGTGTGTGTGTGTGGGGGGGGGGGGGATACAACCTTATTTCTTTTATATTTTGCAAGAAGAACCAGATCTATTATAGAAGTTCACAAGAACTACAAATCACACCAAACATAATATAAATTATGTCTACGTCCTTGGACCATCTAACAACCACCACCGCCTCTAGAGCGAGCCGCCGAAGAGTCGATGCCACTACTCCCCTACCGGAACCGACATGGCATTGTTGATGATAGCCGGAAAGTTTTTGTGCATGGAGCGTCTAAGGCCATCATCCTAGGACAAAGCCGTTGCCATTTTTATCAAAATGGAGGATGATACCCCTAGCCTCTGCATTTAAAAGATGCATACTGAGTCGTCGCCATTGAACCCATGGGATTAGCGACCACAAAGATTCCCTACCTCCCCAGCACCGCCATTGCGATATCCACTGACGAGGTGGACGAGGAGACATGCATATCTTATTCTTGTCCCCCACAACCCCACCATAGCCACCATAATGATCTTGCCGGTTGAGAAATATTTAACTTTAGGGACCTTAATGCACTGAGCGTACGAGGTTCCCACCACCTCCCGCCGCTAGAGTAGCAAACAGAGTTGAAGAAGGCGGAGACGGGGCAGATGGTGGCGGCTAGGATGAATCCTAGGACACCGCCTTTCTTCTTTCGCAACCATGCACTTGTTGGGAAGCTTACTTATGTTCGGTGTATCGATGTTTCTTCACTGGAGGCCTTGAAGGGCGAGGAAAAACATGGTGACAAGGAACTTTGATGTAAAATTTATTTTTTATCGAAGATCTGTGCTGCTTGTGTTCGTTTAATTCTTCTCAATATATTGGATATTTTTGGTGTTTGTTTGATTCTCTTCAATCTATTGTATTGTCTGTAAAGTTAGATTGTGAAAGCAATAATGGTAAAAAAAGTTGCATTTGTGAGTTGTAACTATTCAACGATCTGCAGTGTACAGTTTAAGCATTCCAAAGGCTGTCCAACTCGAAAACCCAGCTCATCACACAACCAAACACATGCGACGCAATCAGCACAATTGGAGGACACCCAACACAACAGCTAGGCACTGACCAACCTCCACATCTCTTCCAAGCTGCTAATTTAATCCAACCCAAACGAAAACCAGCGAAGCAGCTAACCGAACCAGCCAACGACACCCAGCGTTGGCCGGCCGGCCAGAAGGTTTACAGCAAGAAACCTTTGTTTCCAAGCCAAGTTGAGTTGAGGCGCTCAAGTCTGAAGTATCTGCCTCCAAATTCTAGTATATATAACCCCCCAAATGATCTCTCCTCCTCCACCCAAGATCACAAGCTTGACAACATCTTCAGCTCTCTCCAAACACCAAAGTAATCTTTGCTAGTTGCAGCAAGCAAGCAAATGGCGGCGACTTTGAAGCTCAGGATGCTCGCCGTGGCCGCTGCCACCGCCGTCGTGGCCTCGTCGCTGGTCGGCATGGCCACTGCGCAAGCACCAGCTCCCGCACCGGCCACCTCCGGCGCGTCAGTGGCTGCCCCGGCTGTTGCCGTGGCGTCCTTGACCGCCCTCGTCTTCGGCTACTTCTTCTGAGGCCGCGCACGACGAGCGACTCGTGCGCAATTTGCAATTGGGCGATCTTTCTTTAGTTTCTTCTCGTGTTCATATTTGAGTATATACTGTTAATTACTTGTTCACTTTTTCTACGCTGGTACATACGCTGTTTGTTGTAACTGATCGGCTCTTGATTTTACATCTGTTGATTATATTGGGAATTCAGTCTTCCGGTTTTCCACTTGTCTATGAATATGATGGCGCCTAGATTTCTCGAGCGATTGCAAAATGTGTGACCCCTGCTTTAGAGGGAAACGTGGATGAAACTCAGCCTGAATCAAATGGATGTGTTCCCCGCTGGCTACTAGCAGTCTCCGATACACAATTTGACAATATTCATCTCGTCATTCTTTCAACCCTTAAGCTGCTACCAACTCTCATCGGCTGGTTGCTAATTCCACATCCATATAATATTTGGATTTTTTCAGTACAGAAGAAAAGATGTACTACTAAGAGGTTGATACAAAGTACACTTGCCTCTACAACAGCTAGTCAAGATATCAAAGATACATGCATAATATTTAGATTTGAGCTAGGCTGGCATTACGGCGTCCGCTTTGTAAGTTTGTAGACATGGTTCGAACTAGCGTTTCCGGGCAGACCAGTAAAAGGTGATAGGCCAATTCAATGATGAAATAATTTTTCACTACAACAGTTCATCCGTTAGAGCATCTCTAGAGAATAGAGATACTATTAGGGGCAGAGCAGAGGGCCTTGGCCCAGGGCCCAGCAATGTTTCTTACCCAATATCTTTCCATGTAATGATTTTGGCCCGTGGTGCCAAATAACTGACAGCCCAGCGCACAGATATGCCTCTCCGTACGTATCTCAACCTTTAGTTGGCCCATAGTACACAACCCATAGACGAGAGTATTCAGGCTGCGCAACGTGTACGGATCTCCCCTACCTAGCGCGCGCGCGCTTCGTGCATACGTTTTGCTGAAGTTTTTCGGCCATGGGCTTGGCCCGTTAAACTCTATCGGCAAATCGTTCAGGTTGCTCACGAGCCGACGCGGAATCATGTGCTGCTAACTTCGTTTTGCACTTTCTGGTACTTTTATTTGTTTATTAAATTAGTTCCCTTGAGTTCAGTTAAGCTGCGGTTCATAGATACTACTATTAAGTATGATTTTCCTTGAAGTTTGATACTCTAGCGCAGCGAAGTCCTATTGTTTTGAACGCTAACACACAAAAAGAGATGAACGGAAAGATTTAAAAAAATGTCCTGAGAGCCAATTTGGCTCTCCTCAATTTTTTCAATAACGGATTAAAGGTTTCTTTGTGCTTCTCTGCTAAAGAACCCAGATCTTCAAAGTTATTATTAAATGTGGCTTAACACCATCAAAACAAAATAAGCTGTGCATCTAGATGGCTAAATGTAAAAAATCAAACATCTAACCTATATACGGTTCACACGTTAAAAGTTTCAAAGGACCTTATAATAGACTTCATACATTGGAACACCCACTAACAAAACAGAGCCATGTCTCATAGAGTGCGGACGAAGACTACCATAATAGTTTGATATAGTAGAGAAAATAGGCTGCAAAGGTGCAATGCGTTTTTAATTAAAACATCACATCGTTGCAATATAACCAAATGGTGCGCAACAAAGCAACACCCTAAATTTGTGAATCAATGGAGGATTTTTGTCACAAAAATGACCTGAACCGCCGTGACATGTGATGAGCTGGCAACACTGTAAGGAATTGAGCACTACATTTTTGAAGGGTTTGCTCCCTAGCCAAGATTTTCCGCCGATCCGGTTCTTCACTCCATTGGCATCCTTTAGAGCAACTCTAACAAATACCGAATAACCTGCCGGAACCGTATTTTTCCAGCAAGTATATGGGTTCGGGCCGAAAGTGGCCCAGACGAGAGCCTGAACTCGCGGCTGGCCCGTAAACTCAGTTCGGGCGCCCGAGAAACACGAGGCTCGCCCCATATTAAAAAGGGTCGCGGAGGGGAGTTCGGTATTCAAACCCTACTCCCCTCCGCCACTGCTGCCCGCTCCGCCCCCTCGCTCCACCTCCTCCAACGAGGAATCCGCACCTCGCCAGCGCTGCTTCGCCCAAGAAACGCGGCTAGCCGTTGTAGCTCCGCTAGGGAAGGCGCTGGTTTGGGCGGCGGGGACTCGACGCCGCGGCCCCCCGTTTTCTGCACGGAGGCAAAGCGGCGAAATTTCAACCGCTCGGAGGGCGCGCGCAAGCGCAGCGCCCAGCGGTGGACAAACTGGGCGCTCACGTCCCCAGGAAAGCTCCCGAAGTACGCGAACGGAGGCGAGGGGTCCTCCTCCGGCGGGTCGTGTCGCCTCCCTCGCCCGCCCGTCTATGACAACTCGGAGGAGGAGGAGGACGCGGCGCCGACGCGGGAGCCAACATTTTCCGCGGGCGACTATGTCCACGACGGCCAGGAGGAGGACGCCGTCATCGCGTAGGTGGCGGCCATCTTCGAGGTGGAGGCATGAGCTCGCTGGCGCCGGGAGGAGGCCGACACCGTCCGCCAAGTCCGGGAGTACGAGGTGGCACACCGGGAGGAGCGCGTCCGCCGCGTCAAGCTCGGGATCGTCGAGCTTGACTCCAAGTAGAAGCTCGACACCTCGCCTTCCTCCGCCACCTCGCCTTCCTCCGCCACCACCGGCGCCGCCACGCGCAGAGGCCCTCGGGGCCGCATTTTGGTAAAATTAGGTCGCGCGGTTAGGGCTGTTAGTTAATTTAGGATATTAGTACAAATTATGAAAAGTTTGATGCTCAATCGGAGCATCAACTATCATCTATATGTGTTCATCGATAAATTCTCCTGCGAGAATTTAATTTCGTTTTTTTCAGTTCCTGTTTTACGGTTTCTGTTCTGCGCGAGTAGCAAAATCATCCTAACAGGACGTTTATGGGAGACTGAATTTTACTTTTTAGGTTCTCACTTTTTCGGTTACTACTAGAGATGCTCTTAGAAGGGCAAATCTAATAAATTTTCCTCGACCTGTGTGTGCTCAAGTCAATATCTCCTTGCTCAGCTAGCTTTTCCTGACCATCAAAGGCCACTTTACCCCCAAACGCTAGGATATTTTGTTTATTCCAAATGAATATAATTTGCTAGAAAACGGTAAGACCCACCTAACCTAAGGTCCCAAAGTTCCCATAATTTGCATGTCTCCAGTGCCATGGTTTGAATCACTTCCTATACTCTAGTATCGCATGTGGAGACTAAAAGGCCACGTTTCTTTTTAAAACTCACAACTTAGCTACCAGTCCACGTTGTCATGTGTTTGTGTAGTTGCATGGCGACCGCCATTCACATAAATTATCCATCCTTTGTTCTTATATATGATGTCATCTATAGATATTGTGTACTCTCGTGTTGCACGTAGCAACTTGATAGACTGTTTGTACATCATTTCGCTTTAGTTTATGCGACATAAGACGTAATTGCTGACATGCTGCATGTGTGGAGGAGCGGACTCGAAATAGATGTCAAACGAATGAACCAAACATCTCTTTCGCTTGGCTTGCAATCAAGGCAAATGTTTGACGACCAGGGCTTAATGCTGTTGAATATTCCAGATAACCCATGCGGCACTTTTTGCCGGAATGCTCCAGACGTACGTGTACTGCTCACCTGTTTATAAACTTTATAACATGTGCTCTTTCGCGGACAGGCTCTGGGAGAACCATGGTGGCCGTGACGCTGGGAGCCCGATTCAACAGGATGCCCTAGGGCACCTCTATTCTAATAGACAGATGGCGAGATCAACTGGGCTCCTAACGACCAAGTCGCCGATGCTTCCATCCTCACGACCTGGATGGTAAGGAAAGAACGCAATGCCCACACCTTTGAAGCACGCTGCAGTTCGGCTGTGTCCTCGAGACCTCCTCCTCCTCCTCGAAATAGGCTTTCGTCCCGTTTTATAAATAAAGCAATCACATCCATACAAGGTTCAGATACAACACCACGATCACACAACACACAACAACAGTCTACTGGGCAACAACACACATGCCCAGAAGAACTAGAAAAGCGATACAACCCCATAGAAAAGGGCCACTCAGAGGCTGAACGACGTAGAAATGCGGCGGGCAGCCGCAAGAAGATCCTCCAACATGCCGTCCAGGCGCTCCCTGTCCCGCTGCCTACACAGCGGGTACCACTGCCGCAACAAAGCCAAGAAAGAGTATAAGGAGTCAGAAGCGCGTCGAGGTAAGATACGCTCAATGACCATCTTATTACGCACAGTCCACAGGGTCCAGGTCAAGGCCGCGAACAACAACCAGAAGAAGCGCCTCCTCCTACCGGTGTTGTTCACATGGGCCTCAATGAACTCTCTGAGGGCTGAGGCCTGCCACTCAGGCCCCAGCGCCTCCTGGAGGAAGCTCCAGAGGAAACGGGCCGCGGGGCAAGAGAACATTATGTGGGTCGTCGTCTCCGGGACCGCACACAATGGACAAAGCCCGTCGCCCGGCCCGTGCCTCTTCGCAACCTCCACCCCAGAGGGAAGGCGATCCCTAAGCAACTGCCATAGAAAAATATTCGTCTTAAGCGGGGGGGGGGGGGGCTAAACAAGGCCCTATAGGCAGTCCGCACGGAGAATGAGCCGGATGGCGTCAAGCGCCAAGAGGGCAAATCTAGTCCTCCCGACAGAACGTCCGGGAGGAGGTTCCGCAGCAGGGCCAGGCTCAGGGCCACTCCCTGGGTAAGACCGCGATGAAACAGGATATCCCAGCCCCCCCTGGGCGGCGTCGGTGAAAAGAATAGGGGGGGGGGGTCGGCGCAAATGGCGAAAAGGTCCGGGAAGTCAAGGCAAATGGGGCGATTGCCCAGTCACGGGTCAAGCCAGAACATGATCCCTCTACCATCGCTTATGGAGAGGGATAGTCCCGCTCTAATCTCATGCTTAATGTCCTGGAGGGCCCTCCAAAACTGAGATCCCTCCCGGCGGTCACAAGCAAGAAGTGGCCGGCCCCGTAGGTATTTAGCCTTAATTAACTTAAGCCACAGTCCCCATCACCAGAAAGGATTCTCCAAACCCATTTCAGCATGAGGATCACATTCATGTGACGAGAGGAGATAATCCCTATGTCCTCGAGACCACGACGAAGCCAAATGGTAGAGATGCCAGGCCCCAGCTAACTGGTCATTAAAAAGATGCTCCGAGACCGAGAGGCGAGAGCCGGACTAGTTTTACTCGATCTTACCATTTGTTCAACTGCATGCCCACACCTTTGTACTGTTTCCCTCCACTCAATGAAATACTGTCTCTGCTACCATGAATAAGGTGATTTTCGAGACGAATTTTAACCGAAAGATTTGAACAACTATATCTCTCTACGTTATGGTACATCTTAGTAGACGATAAAAGGGGCAGGAGACTGAGTGCATCATTTTTGCACATCGAAATTTTTTAACAAAAAAAATACTAGATGTAGTACATGATTTGTTCTATGCGTGTGTAAATTTTAAATACGAAATACCTTATATTCTATCGTCTGCAAAAATACAAAAAATATTGATCTGTGAGTATGAACAGTGCAAATTTCCAATCTATCAAATTTTGTCAGATTTTTTTTTCTAAGCCTGAAATACAAGCACATTAAAAATTTACACGCTCATGTGTTAGTTGAATACATCCAGGTATGTTTTAGATTCTTTTGAAACTTTGAATCAAGTTTTCAATTTTTTTGAAATAAAGGGACTTTTTTTTTGCATGAGACCTGCATATCTCGCACAGTAGCTATCACTAGTCACCCGACCGTCGACCGTACACGTGAGAAGGAGGCAGTCTGCTGTTGTTTGGAGATAGTGTGGAGTTGAGGGCATCTCTGTTGAATGTAGATGGGCTGCAGCCCAGTAAGACAGCTCATGTAGTCTACAATTCCTGAAATCTCAAGGCCCATCACGTTGGCAGCTTGGGACAGCCTTGGGGGACAAAGTTTAGTCCCACATTGCTAGTTGGGAAAGAGTTGGAGTGGTATATAAGGGCTGCTGTTCTAGTCATTCCAAGTGAGTGAGAATAGAAGAAGCCCTCGCACACTCCTCCTCCTCCGCCCGCCCCGCCTCGCCTCGTCACGCACGTCGCGTTTCGTGACCGATCAGATATGGAGAACAGTGCTCTCAGAGCTCTCTCTCGCGAAGCTCCTTTTGCTGTGCTACTCTCTAGTCTTCCCCATCCCGAGGCGCGACTGCTCGCTGCTGTTCGTCTTCTTCATCGACGGTTCAGCTGCTTCATCGACAGATCCGACTGCACCATGGGCGACATCAACAACTCCCATGGTGGTGGTGGTGCTGCTGCTGGTGCGACCTTCCCGGTTGTGGTGACCCGGCATACCACTGCATGGTGTAGTATGCAAGTCTGATATAACACCAATGAAACACCATTCCACTAGTATTATATCGCTCAGAGTGGTACAACAGAAACATATGCGGGTCCAAGACATGTCTATAGAATTACAACATTGACTCTATTACATAAGATCAGCACAGCCTCCTACTTTACAATGAGGTAAATCTACAAATGAACTCCATAAGAACGACTCGTAGTCTAATTCTATCACGAACTCTACTTGTAGAGTATTTAACTGGCTACAGAGGCTATGAATAGATTCTAGCTAAATAGGAGCTAGGTTTAGGAAACTAGTTCCTTTCTATTGCTAAGCTAAGTTTTATACTTGTTGGATGTGGTGTTTGACTCTTCTGACAGGTTCCTGTCCCTTGAAGTAGTTGTTGACTCCTCGGTCTTCGAGTTGCACTGTAGATCCTCCATCGTGGCCTCCATATCTAAGCAGGGGATTTAAGAGTGGGATGAGTACGAGCGTACTCAACAAGTTCATTATAGGAAAGAGGTGTTTAATGCACTAGCTACAGCATTAGACCAGAAAGTCTAATACCAATGCAGGTTTTCATAATCATTTCTTCAAGAGGTTGCTTTTATTCGGAAGAACTATGTCCGTCGGCCTTCACCGGTTTACTAGAACTTCATGGAGCTCCTTTCCGGCCGCGTTCGCAGCTCCATATCCCGGAACAGTGGAGTGACAGGTCACGGTTCTTTACACTCGCAGAGGTGTGTTGCTTTACCCATAAGAGATCTTAACCTTGGTGCCAACCGAGCCGCGTGCTCGTCCACACTTCCTTTGGTGTGAGGCCCGGTATAAGGTCTAGCCAATCATGTTCCTCCGCTACCTCGAACACCCACCCGTTGTTGCATACCCCGACCCTGGGTCCTCGCCGGTCCCATTATTCCCACTCACGGGTGGACCCCGACCACGACAACGGTTTGGGACTCGTTAACCAAACTCCTTCGCCGGTAGCCGCAACCCATCATAGACCACATTACCGTGGGGAATTAGAAGGGGATCCCCACCCTCAAGTTGTTCCGCAAGCAGCAACCGCTACGGTAAGCAACAGCTATACCGTGGGGAATTAGAAGGGGCTCCCCACCCTCAAGTTGCTCCGCAAGACACAACTCGCTACGGTAAGCGCATCCGTTGATGAACGAGAGGTGGAAACACTTTTGACTACTCCGTCCCACTCCGGATCTTATGGTTAACACGGGTATTACGGCACAAGAATCACTGGCGACATTTGTTGTTTAATCCTAGATGGATATTAACCCTTGCAATGGAACCTCCACCATATCAACACAATCCATGGTTCTATTGCCCACCACATAGTCATATTCATAGTTATGAAAGTAGTGGTTTTGGTTTTTATGCAATCGTGATAACCATAGTACTTTGCAAGTAATTTGATAAAAGTACTCAAATGACATGAGCAAGCGATGAACTTGCCTTTCTTGACTGCAAGATTATGCAGGCAAGGTCTTCGATACGTAGTAACTCCAAATTCTGAAATAGCATCATCGTCCGGTAAGGACGATGTTTAAAAGATTGGCAAGGATGCATTAATGAATAAGTATGAGATGCAATCGTTCTAAGCGTGTCCTAACCCCGATGATTTAGGATTAGTGAGTGATAATGATTGGTTTAGGGTGTGTTGCACTTTTTAGAGTGATTCACATACAAGGTTCTTATTCAGGTGTGATTACTTGGTATTATAAACAGGTAGATAATAAGGCATAGTAATCAATTGAGCACACAAAGAATGATAATTGGCATAATGTTAACAAGTAAAGAACAATCATTAGTTTTAACACTATATGGCATGGTTAATGATTAATTATTATATACTTCAAAAGAATAACTTTTGAAGAACATGTTCTTTAATAAAGAATAGGTATGACAATTGGGTTTGTGGGTTGCTATAATTGATTTTGGTTCCAAGTAGTTTCTGGAGTAAGTATGAGATGGATTACAACATAGTGAGATTCATCAAAAGCTAGTAATTGTAAGGTTGAGCTAAGCCTGGCATTCTAAGCAATTAATCATACAAGGTTGCTATTAAGATTGGTTCATCTTGTTGGTGATAGCTAGCTAGGGTTTATAGGTCCTTATAAGCAGGGTTGTTGATAATTCCTTATTTTCTTCAAAAGAATAACTTTTGAAGAACATACTTCTTAAAGTAATAAGAAGTATATTGATACGTCTCCAACGTATCGATAATTTCTTGTGTTCCATGCCACATTATTGATGTTATCTACATGTTTTATGCACACTTTATATCATATTCGTGCATTTTCTGGAACTAACCTATTAACAAGATGCCGAAGTGCCGATTCGTTGTTTTCTGCTGTTTTTGGTTTCAGAAATCCTAGTAAAGAAATATTCTCGGAATTGGACGAAATAAAAGCCCGGAGGCCTATTTTCTCACGAAGCTTCCGGAAGACCGAAGGACGAGACGAAGAGGGGCCACGGGGTGGCCAAACCCTAGGGCGGCGCGGCCCCACCCCTGGCCGCGCCGGCCTGTGGTTTGGGCCCCCGTGCCGCCTCTTGACTTGCCCTTCCGCCTACAAATAGCTTCCGTGACGAAACCCCCGGTACCGAGAACCACGATACGGAAAACATTGCGAGACGCCGTCGCCGCCGATCCCATCTCGGGGGATCTCGGAGATCGCCTCCGGCACCCTGCCGGAGAGGGGAATCATCTCCCGGAGGACTCTACACCGCCATGGTCGCCTCCGGAGTGATGAGTGAGTAGTCTACCCCTGGACTATGGGTCCATAGCAGTAGCTAGATGGTTGTCTTCTCCCCATTGTGCTATCATTGTCGGATCTTGTGAGCTGCCTATCATGATCAAGATCATCTATATGTAATTCTATATGTTGCGTTTGTTGGGATCCGATGAATAGAGAATACTTGTTATGTTGATTATCAAAGTTATGCTTATGTGTTGTTTATGATCTTGCATGCTCTCCGTTATTAGTAGATGCTCGGCCAAGTAGATGCTTTTAACTCCAAGAGGGAGTACTTATGCTCGATAGTGGGTTCATGCCCGCATTGACACACGGGACGATGACGAGAAAGTTCTAAGGTTGTGTTGTCTTGTTGCCACTAGGGATAAAACATTGATGCTATGTCTAAGGATGTAGTTGTTGATTACATTACGCACCATACTTAATGCAATTGTCTGTTGCTTGCAACTTAATGCTGGAGGGGTTCGGATGATAACTCTGAAGGTGGACTTTTTAGGCATAGATGCGGTTGGATGGCGGTCTATGTACTTTGTCGTAATGCCCAATTAAATCTCACTATACTCATCATGATATGTATGTGCATTGTCATGCTCTCTTTATTTGTCAATTGCCCAACCGTAATTTGTTCACCCAACATGCTGTTCGTCTTATGGGAGAGACACCTCTAGTGAGCTGTGGACCCCGGTCCAATTCTCTTTACTTGAAATACAATCTACTCGCAATACTTGTTTCTACTATTTTCTCTGCAAACAATCATCTTCCACACAATACGGTTAATCCTTTGTTACGACAAGCCGGTGAGATTGACAACCTCACTCGTTTCGTTGGGGCAAAGTAGCTTGGTTGTGTTGTGCGGGTTCCACGTTGGCGCCGGAATCTCCGGTGTTGCGCCGCACTACATCCCGCCGCCATCAACCTTCAACGTGCTTCTTGGCTCCTCCTGGTTCGATAAACCTTGGTTTCTTTACGAGGAAAACTTGCTGCTGTGCGCATCATACCTTCCTCTTGGGGTTGCCCAACGAACGTGTGAAATACACGCCATCAAGCTCTTTTTCAGGCGCCGTTGCTGGGAGATCAAGACACGCCTGCAAGGGGAGTCTCCACTTCTCAATCTCTTTACTTTGTTTTTGTCTTGCTTTATTTTATTTACTACTTTGTTTGCTGCACTAAATCAAAATACAAAAAAATTAGTTGCTAGTTCTACTTTATTTGCTATCTTGTTTGCTATATCGAAAACACAAAAAAATTAGTTTACTTGCATTTACTTTATCTAGTTTGCTTTATTTACTATTGCTAAAATGGCCAACGCTGAAAATACTAAGTTGTGTGACTTCACAACCACAAATAATAATGATTTCTCATGCACACCTATTGCTCCACCTGCTACTACAGCAGAATTCTTTGAAATTAAACCTGCTTTACTGAATCTTGTCATGAACAATCAATTTTCCGGAATTAGTTCGATGATGCTTGCTGCCCATCTTAATAATTTTGTTGAACTATGCGAAATGCAAAAATATAAAGATGTAGATGGTGATATTATTAAACTAAAATTGTTCCCTTTCTCATTAAGAGGAAGAGCTAAAGATTGGTTGCTATCTCTGCCTAAGAATAGTATTGATTCATGGACTAAATGCAAGGATGCTTTTATTGGTAGATATTATCCCCCTGCTAAAATTATATCTTTGAGGAGTAGCATAATGAATTTTAAACAATTAGATACTTAACATGTTGCTCAAGCTTGGGAAAGAATGAAATCTCTGGTTAAAAATTGCCCAACCCATGGACTGACTACTTGGATGATCATCCAAACCTTCTATGCGAGACTAAATTTTTCTTCGCGGAATTTATTGGATTCAGCTCGCTGGAGGTACCTTTATGTCCATCACTCTTGGTGAAGCAACAAAGCTTCTTGATAATATGATGATCAACTACTCTGAATGGCACACGGAAAGAGCCCCACAAGGTAAGAAGGTAAATTCGTTGAAGAATCCTCTTCCTTGAATGATAAGGTTGATGCTATTATGTCTATGCTTGTGAATGGTAGATCTAATGTTGATCCTAATAATGTTCCGTTAGCTTCATTAGTTGCTCAAAATTCTAGGCCATACCACTGCTAATGGTAATACTTATGGTAGATATGAGGGAAGGATGCTAGATATTGAAAGATCCACTAAAAATTTTATGCAATCGCAATATGAGCAAAATCAATTGTTTACTAAAACTATGAATGAACAATCTACCTTGTTGAAAAATATAGGAAATCAACTTGAAAATTTGAATAGGGAAATTTCTGGTCTGCAAACTAAAATTTCAAATGCTGAAACCCGAATCTCATACATGTCTGCCTCACAATCCTCTTTAATTAATAAAATGGCTGCTAAACCTGATGATATTGATAATAAGATTACTACTACAGCAAATGCCATCCAAGTTAGAATTAATGAGAATATAAGATTAATGGCTGAACTGCGTGCTAGGTGGGATAGAGAAGAAAATGAAAAACTAGCTAAAGAGAAGAATATAGCTAAAGTTTGGACTATTACCACCACTAGTAATGCTAATGCTACACATGTTGCTGCACCTCCTACTCATACTAATAAAAGAATTGGTGTTAGCAATGTTTCCACTTCTAATGCAAAGCGCGAAAACTGCTGAAGCTGCTAAAGCTGCTGAAACTGCTGCGATAAAGCTGCTGAAATTTTTTCCAACATTGGGGATGATGATCCCATTGCTTTAGATTATAATGGTTTGAATTTTGATGATTGCCACATCTCTGAAGTTATAAAGTTCTTGCAAAAACTTGCTAAAAGTCCTAATGCTAGTGCTATAAATTTGGCTTTCACGCATCATATTACAAATGCTCTCATAAAAGCTAGAGAAGAGAAACTAGAGCGCGAAGCCTCTATTCCTAAAAAACTAGAAGATGGTTGGGAGCCCATCATTAAGATGAAGGTTAAAGATTTTGATTGTAATGCTTTATGTGATCTTGGTGCAAGTATTTACGTTATGCCGAAGAAAATTTATAATATGCTTGACTTGCCACCGCTGAAAAATTGTTATTTGGATGTTAATCTTGCTGATCATTCTACAAAGAAACCTTTGGGTAAAGTTGATAATGTTCGCATTACCGTTAACAATAATCTTGTTCCAGTTGATTTTGTTGTCTTGGATATTGAATGCAATGCATCTTGTCCAATTATATTGGGAAGACCTTTTCTTGAACTGTTGGTGCTATTATTGATATGAGGGAAGGTAATATAAAATATCAATTTCCTCTCAAGAAAGGTATGGAACACTTCCCTAGAAAGAGAATGAAGGTACCTTATGATTCTATCATTAGAACAAATTATGATGTTGATGCTTCATCTCTCGATAATACTTGATACACACTTTCTGCGCCTAGGCTGAAGGCGTTAAGAAAGCGCTTATGGGAGACAACCCATGTTTTTACCTACAGTACTTTGTTTTTATTTTGTGTCTTGGAAGTTGTTTACTACTGTAGCAACCTCTCCTTATCTTAGTTTTGAGTTTTGTTGTGCCAAGTTAAGCCGTTGATAGAAAAGTAAGTACTAGATTTGGATTACTGCGCAGTTCCAGATTTCTTTGCTGTCACGAATCTGAGCCCACTGCCCTGCAGGAAGCTCAGAAAATTATGCCAATTTACGTGCATGATCCTCAGATATGTACGCAACTTTCATTCAATTTGAGCATTTTCATTTGAGCAAGTCTGGTGCCATTTTAAAATTCGTCAATACGAACTGTTCTGTTTTGACAGATTCTGCCTTTTATTTCGCATTGCCTCTTTCGCTATGTTGGATGAATTTCTTTGATCCACTAATGTCCAGTAGCATTATGCAATGTCCAGAAGTGTTAAGAATGAGTGTGTCACCTCTGAATATGTCAATTTATATTGTGCACTAACCCTCTAATGAGTTGTTTCGAGTTTGGTGTGGAGGAAGTTTTCAAGGATCAAGAGAGGAGTATGATGCAACATGATCAAGGAGAGTGAAAGCTCTAAGCTTGGGGATGCACCCGGTGGTTCACCCCTGCATATATCAAGAAGACTCAAGCGTCTAAGCTTGGGGATGCCCAAGGCATCCCCTTCTTCATCAACAAATTATCGGGTTCCTCCCTGAAACTACATTTTTATTCGGCCACATCTTATGTGCTTTTTCTTGGAGCGTCGTTTTGTTTTTGTTTTTGTTTTGTTTGAATAAAATGGATCCTAGCATTCACTTTATGGGAGAGATACACACTCCGCTGTAGCATATGGACAAATATGTCCTTGGTTTCTACTCATAGTATTCATGGCGAAGTTTCTCCTTCGTTAAATTGTTATATGGTTGGAATTGGAAAATGATACATGTAGTAATTGCTATAAATGTTTTGGGTAATGTGATACTTGGCAATTGTTGTGCTCATGTTTAAGCTCTTGCATCATATGCTTTGCACCCATTAATGAAGAAATACATAGAGCATGCTAAAATTTGGTTTGCATATTTGGTTTCTCTAAGGTCTAGATAATTTCTAGTTTTGAGTTTGAACAACAAGGAAGACGGTATAGAGTATTATAATGCTTTCAATATGTCTTTTATGTGAGTTTTGCTGTACTAGTTCATCCTTGTGTTTGCCTCAAATAACCTTGCTAGCCTAAACCTTGTATCGAGAGGGAATACTTCTCATGCATCCAAAATACTTGAGCCAACCACTATGCCATTTGTGTCCACCATACCTACCTACTACATGGTATTTTCCAGCCATTCCAAAGTAAATTGCTTGAGTGCTACCTTTAAAATTCCATCATTCACCTTTGCAATATATAGCTCATGGGACAAATAGCTTAAAAACTATTGTGGTATTGAATATGTAATTATGCACTTTATCTCTTATTAAGTTGCTTGTTGTGCGATAACCATGTTTGCTGGGGAACGCCATCAACTCATTGTTGAATTTCATGTGAGTTGCTATGCATGTTCGTCTTGTACGAAGTAAGGGCGATCTACACTGAGTTGAATGGTTTGAGCATGCATATTGTGAGAGAAGAACATTGGGCCGCTAACTAAAGCCATGTTCCATGGTGGAAGTTTCAGTTTTGGACAAACATCCTCAAATCTCTAATGAGAAAAGAATTAATTGTTGTTGAATGCTTAAAGCATTAAAAGAGGAGTCCATTATCATGTTGTCTATGTTGTCCCGGTATGGATGTCTAAGTTGAGAATAATCAAAAGCGAGAAATCCAAATGCGAGCTTTCTCCTTAGACCTTTGTACAGGCGGCATAGAGGTACCCCTTTGTGATACTTGGTTAAAGCATATGTATTGCGGTGATAATCCAAGTAGTCCAAGCTAATTAGGACAAGGTGCGAGCACTATTAGTACACTATGCATGAGGCTTGCAACTTATAAGATATAATTTACATGATGCATATGCTTTATTACTACCGTTGACAAAATTGTTTCATGTTTTCAAAATCAAAGCTCTAGCACAAATATAGCAATCGATGCTTTTCCTCTATGAGGACCATTCTCTTTACTTTTATGTTGAGTCAGTTCACCTATTTCTCTCCACCTCAAGAAGCAAACACTTGTGTGAACTGTGCATTGATTCTTACATACTTGCTTATTGCACTTATTATATTACTCTATGTTGACAATATCCATGAGATATACATGTTACAAGTTGAAAGCAAGCTGCTGAAACTTAATCTTCTTTTGTGTTGCTTCAATACCTTTACTTCGAATTATTGCTTTATGAGTTAACTCTTATGCAAGACTTATTGATGCTTGTCTTGAAGTGCTATTCATGAAAAGTCTTTGCTTTATGATTCACTTGTTTACTCATGTCATACACATTGTTTTGATCGCTGCATTCTCTACATATGCTTTACAAATAGTATGATCAAGTTTATGATGGCATGTCACTCCAGAAATTATCTTTGTTATCGTTTTACACCGCTCGGGACGAGCGAGAACTAAGCTTAGGGATGCTGATACGTCTCCAACGTATCGATAATTTCTTGTGTTCCATGCCACATTATTGATGTTATCTACATGTTTTATGCACACTTTATATCATATTCGTGCATTTTCGGAACTAACCTATTAACAAGATGCCGAAGTGCCGATTCTTTGTTTTACTGCTGTTTTTGGTTTCAGAAATCCTAGTAAAGAAATATTCTCGGAATTGGACGAAATAAAAGCCCGGAGGCCTATTTTCTCACGAAGCTTCCGGAAGACCGAAGACGAGACGAAGAGGGGCCACGGGGTGGCCAAACCCTAGGGCGGCGCGGCCCCACCCCTGGCCGCGCCGGCCCGTGGTTTGGGCCCCCGTGCCGCCTCTTGACTTGCCCTTCCGCCTACAAATAGCCTCGTGACGAAACCCCCGGTACCGAGAACCACGATACGGAAAACATTGCCGAGACGCCGTCGCCGCCGATCCCATCTCGGGGGATCCTGGAGATCGCCTCCGGCACCTGCCGGAGAGGGGAATCATCTCCCGGAGGACTCTACACCGCCATGGTCGCCTCCGGAGTGATGAGTGAGTAGTCTACCCCTGGACTATGGGTCCATAGCGGTAGCTAGATGGTTGTCTTCTCCCCATTGTGCTATCATTGTCGGATCTTGTGAGCTGCCTATCATGATCAAGATCATCTATATGTAATTCTATATGTTGCGTTTGTTGGGATCCGATGAATAGAGAATACTTGTTATGTTGATTATCAAAGTTATGCTTATGTGTTGTTTATGATCTTGCATGCTCTCCGTTATTAGTAGATGCTATGGCCAAGTAGATGCTTTTAACTCCAAGAGGGAGTACTTATGCTCGATAGTGGGTTCATGCCGCATTGACACACGGGACGGTGACGAGAAAGTTCTAAGGTTGTGTTGTCTTTGTTGCCACTAGGGATAAAACATTGATGCTATGTCTAAGGATGTAGTTGTTGATTACATTACGCACCATACTTAATGCAATTGTCTGTTGCTTGCAACTTAATACTTGGAGGGGTTCGGATGATAACTTTGAAGGTGGACTTTTTAGGCATAGATGCGGTTGGATGGCGGTCTATGTACTTTGTCGTAATGCCCAATTAAATCTCACTATACTCATCATGATATGTATGTGCATTGTCATGCTCTCTTTATTTGTCAATTGCCCAAGCTGTAATTTGTTCACCCAACATGCTTGTTCGTCTTATGGGAGAGACACCTCTAGTGAGCTGTGGACCCCGGTCCAATTCTCTTTCTTGAAATACAATCTCATTGCAATACTTGTTTCTACTTGTTTTCTCTGCAAACAATCATCTTCCACACAATACGGTTAATCCTTTGTTACAGACAAGCCGGTGAGATTGACAACCTCATCTGTTTCGTTGGGGCAAAGTAGCTTGGTTGTGTTGTGCGGGTTCCACGTTGGCGCCGGAATCTACGGTGTTGCGCCGCACTACATCCCGCCGCCATCAACCTTCAACGTGCTTCTTGGCTCCTCCTGGTTCGATAAACCTTGGTTTCTTTCTGAGGGAAAACTTGCTGCTGTGCGCATCATACCTTCCTCTTGGGGTTGCCCAACGAACGTGTGAAATACACGCCATCATATATCAATTAGGGTTGAGGTGGTCTAGGTTTTACTATTGGTTCTTATTAAGTAAGGAATAATTGGCTCCTAAATAGGATGGTTGATATGTATCCAACACTAGTAGGGTTTAGTGGAATATGGTTAGGTAATGTAAAATAGTAGGTATGGTTGCTATTAGGGTTCATCACATTGGTGTGATGCTAAATAGGGATAAATAAGGATTATGGCTTTGGTAATAGGATCTAGGGTTTTCACTTGGTTGACCCTACCTGATTGGTTAAGTCGGATGAGGATGAACACATGGGATACCCATATATTAGTGATAGGTCTTCTACATTTTATGTGGCCAAGACAAGTATTTAGTTGCTGCTATGGTTCTATGATTTGGAAGAAGGTACCATGATCACATGTTCTAACCTAGGGTTTAGGTTAGAAGCAGCTTAGGGTTCACATGTAATAATGGAACTAGGGTTCCTAATTTATTTAGGGTTTTAGGAATCACATGAAATGATGAGGTTATAACTTTATTTATAATGGATCTAGGGTTGTCCTAATTACCCTATAATTCTTGGATTAATAACTTCATTAATAAAGTTGAAGCTATTAATAACTTTGAAATAAAAATAATATTGGATTTGTCCTTTTATTATTTTTAAAGAATTAATAATTAAGGTAATTATTAATTAGGGTTTAAATCCTTAATAAGGATTTAACAAAAATAACAAATAAATAAAAATTAGTTTTCATGTTTTCTTTATTTTCTTACTGGTTTTATTTATTTTATAAATGTTTTCTTAATTTCTGAATTTTAATTGCATTTAGAATTAAAAGAAAAGGCTTAAATTAACAAGTATTAAATAATTGAATTTTTATTTACAATAAAAATTTCATTTTATATTTTTATTGGATAGAGTTTATTTTTAGGATCATTTTGATATCACATTTGGTATTTTTCAGAATTGAAATGAATTTGATTTATTTCTGTAATGTTGCAGTAATTTGTGGAATTTGAATTAAAACAGAAATAACTAAAGCTACCCGAGCTTTCTACCCACGAAGACACTGACCAGTGGGCCAGAGTCCACGTCAGTGCCACCGTGGCGTTGATGTGGCAACCTGGTGTCTCACCGGTGACCAGTGGTCGTTGACGCCGGCGATCCTGCGTTCCCGCGGGGCGTGTGTGTGCTTGTTGGAAAGAGGACGCCGAGGCGAACCTCCTGGTGGTGGCGCCGCTCCGGTTTGGTCACCGGAGCGTGCCCGACGGCGAGGTGCGGCGGCGGTGCTCGCGGGCTAACGGCGTGGCGGTGCTACGGCGGGCAATCGAGCGAGGCGTGAATGCTATGAGGCTCAGTAGCTCACCAGGGTTACGCCGGGCTTGACGGCGAGGTCGGAGCGAGCCTGAGTCGCCGGAATTCATGGCTCCGGCCGACAGAGGGAACGAGCTCGACGGAGACGCTACGGATCGCCATGGCTCGATTCCTTCTGCACGATGACCATGTCGAGGACGGCGGTCTCGTTGGTGGTAACGGCTTGGCCTAGGGAGGTCTCTACCGGCGGCGATGGTCGGAGACCGGCGGGTTAGGGTTTCGTCATTGGGGGCGATTGGAGCAGAGAAGAGGGAAATGGAGGGCGTCGGCGCGTTTTATAGCTCCTCCGCCGTGCGCTGGCGGTCAACAACTACGGCAGCGACCGCGGGACGTGGCGCTGGCGTCGCCGTGTCGAGCTCTGTGCGTGCACGGGGAGGAGACGAAGACGAAGACGTTCGTCTCGTCTTTATCCAAGCGAAGGGATACGGGCTGGTGTTGGGGCTGTGAAGTGGCACCTGGGCCATGGGCTGCTGTCTGGACTCGGTCTTCGGGCTGCCGGCTGGGCTACACGGCCAGGTAAGCCAGGTAAGGTGTTTTTCTTCCTTTCTTTTTTCTGTTTTCATTTCTTGTTTTGAATTCTATTTGAATTCAGATTTGAATTCATAGTTTAACTCTTTCCTGTTTTGCAGGCATTTGACAATTGGAATTTCATGAGAACTAATATGTAGATCATTATATTACTGCATTGTTCTTGAATAAACATTAATATATATTTGTGGCCTTGCTACAATTTTTAATTAGGCCAGAATTTAGGTATACATTTTAATTTTTTTTCCCATTTGTAATATAACTCCCTGTTGAATAATTAGAGTTGGTTATTCCTCTTCCATTTGTTTTGGAAGTTATTATTAGGACTTGATTTCCTATTGGAGGAATTGGTCAATTGCACATGATTTTATGTGAGCTCCAATGGACTAGGGTTTTATAGTTTCTCTCATAACCCCACTTATTAAGATTTGGTCTTTGTTACAATGATAAGTGGTTGATCATCAAATAGGATGTTAATATAAGATGTATCACAAGGGTTTTACTTAGGTTCAATAATTGAAGCTTAAGATTTTAATAATATGCCCTTCTAGGTTTCGATGATATTTATCTAATGGCAATTGGTTTGAATTACAATTATGGCCTAGGTTCATATTATGATCACCATAGTGATACATAAACTAGGGTTGAGATATACTCCTAATTTTGTAGAGTTGGGATGTCATCATATTGCATGAGCTAGGGTTTAATCTCCCCTAACCATGCCAAGGTGGTTACTTGCTTAATATTTCATGTGCTTCTCTATTTACTAAGGATTTGGGAATTGGTTTTATCTTCTACCACTTAACTTCTATTAGTATTCTCAATTAATCATTTAAGTAACTACATTGATTATAGTTCTTTTTATAGTTAACTTTGGTCATGTGGATGAATGGTTTCTCTTCATATTAAATATGGAGTTTTACTCTAAGGTTTTCTTAGGTTCTTTATTTTATGAAATATAGGTATGGTAGGATTCTACTTATGATCACTAAATGGTTCACAAGTAAAAGATAAGATATAAGCCTAGGGTTGCTTACTAGTGATCCCCCTATGATTTCATGTGTGGATAAGATCTACTAGTCATATAAGTGTTAGCATTTGGATTATTCTCCTATTTCTCCAAAGCATGGTCATGGATTAAGCATGATCCACTTGTTCTTAATATCTCTACCTCAAGTTCTTAAGGTTTTATGATCATCACCCAATTTATAATGATCAAGGTTTGGCTTCCTAAGGTATCTCTCATTGAATAGGTTTCTCACTTCCATGATCAAGCATTGTCTTGATCAACTAGGGTATAGTACTTCTAATTTACCTTCTTGAATAGGACTACTAAGATTGTCTCTTTAGTTTATATCCCAGGAGAATGCCTGAGATATTATGTTAGGGTTCTACTTAATCAATGATAATATCATCATCTGGGCATATGGATAGTTTCCTCTCATTTTGGAAAGGACTTTAATACTAACTTAAGGTTAAGCTCCATAGGGATTGATGTGATCATCAATATCTATGTTTAACATAAATGGTTTCTCTCTCTAGGAATGTCTTGAATAATATCCTAGGGTTCCTCTTAAAGATGATGATTTGAATACTTGGATGTATATCCAAGGTTTAACTCAAGGTTTGTTAATGCTTCTCTAATAATTATAATAGAACTCTCACCTATTTATAATGGAGAGGGTATATACTTCTTGAGTGGATCCCCTTGTTATAATTCCTATGTGGAAGTGGAATGAATACCATGAGGTTCATGGTAGGATCAAGGATTAGTTTAAGACATGGAAAAGATAAGTTAGGAATAGTTACTCCAATTATTGTTTCTTGTTTTCCAATTAAATGGATGTTCATATGTTATGGCAAGGAATATCATATTATAATATTTATAGGATCAAGTAATTGATCATTGAGTAAAGTGTTGTTGTGTTAGTTTTAATTCCATTTGATCTAACCCCTTAGATCAAATAATCTATACCCAAAACAAGGTTTTACCAATGTCACATTGAGGTTTATAGCGCTTGACTTGATGAGCTACTTCAATTCCACCAAGGTCAAGTGAAACTTCAGTTAATGTGACTGTTTTACTTTAAAGCGCGAAAATTCCCCAGATTTTCTATGCATGAATGCAATGCACACATCTGTTTCCTCTATTTTTGTAACCCCATTACCTGGGATATTACAGTCTCTACCCCTTAAACTAAACTTCGTCCTCGAAGTTTGAACTCTCTCACGTTTCGGAGTGTGGATCTAACTTGTATAGACTACAACTTCTCTCGAACTCCGTGATGATCTCACTGGATATAATTAAATATATCCCTTGTCCAGATTCTTCCTGGAATCCATTAGTGTTTGACATCAAACAACTATTACTTCCTTTACTTCCATGATTTCCTCCAATATTATAAGCTTGTTTCCTTTCTCATTGAATATTCAATGATTGGGATTTCTTCTTGTCCTGACAGTCTTAATTGAGGACTAATTGGATAACATTCTCCTATTTGATAAAATAGGTCTTTGTTTTCCCTTACCACCAAAACTGCAGTAATGATGCTTAATAAGGTACTAACTATGGAATTGATCATGATGGTTTATTCCTTTAAGAATGGATTAGACTCATTTAGTCCATCCAATCCTGGTTTATGGTTGATACTTATAACTATTTTGGATTATTTAGGTTCCATGAAAGGAATCTTTCATGTGGTCTCCGATTCTGTTATGGTCAAATCCCTTCAGTCTTTGACCTCCTTGAGCTATATTTGGTCTCTGATATTTCCTTCGTCCAACTTCTTTATCTTTGACTTACTTGAGCTTAAGTACTTCTGAGTAGATATTACTTATTTGCTCAAGTTATAATCCACTTCTTACGTCCTCGAGGTATGAACCTCGGCTTCTGGTCTGACCTTCTTCTGAAGGTATTGTTCCACAATCTTATGAAAATAAGATCGAACTTCCTCTCAGTTCAGACCTTTTGCTTCAATCTATTATGCTCAAAGTATTGAGTTATTGTACAACCAACTAAATGTTTACTCTACCCCTTAGAGTTTTCTTATGGTCTTCAACTCCTTTTCTTCCAACTATTCGACTTATGGTTGGAATATTGGTCTGGTTCTAACTTATGGGTTTTACTTCTTCTAAGGTGTCGCGAAGAAATTTTTTTTTATGGTGTATCCACTCAATTGTGGACATCCAATGTGAATCCTTTGACTAAATGTTTATAGATCTAGCTATTTGGCTGACAAGATTTTTATTCGTTCACAAACTTTTGTTACAACTAATCTAATCGTGGACTATTTGTAATACCAACTGATACCAGCTGTGGTTATTATACCAACTGTGGCTATTTGATATCTAAAAATGGATTCTATTATAGGTTC